>NW_020650526.1:1457272-1488054 GCF_003573695.1 Papaver somniferum
TCAATATTCCCACCCATGCAAAATACATTAACTTGTTACAAAAAGAAACCATCAAGTTAACGTACTGGTTTGCAATCCATCCCAAAAAAGACAAAAAAAAACATGTCCAAAGAACAAAAAGCATACAAGTCCAAACAAAAAAATTGGACCTATATGTTTACCAAAATAACTGCACATTCAACATTCAGAGGTAAGAAAAAGAGCCGATGGAAGGCACTGGACCTGTAAGTTCACCAAAAAAAACTGCACATTCAGCATTCAGACTAATCATCCTCTCTAGAGGATTCATTCTCCTGATGATCATCAGCACATCCATCCTGCAAATCATCATCATCCCCAGCATAATCATTATCATCTTCTTGCAAATCATCCCAAGTAAATCCATTATCTTCAGGTCCACGTTCATCTTGGGACTCATCTTCTATATCATCTGGCACAGGTTGACAACCAAGGGTCGTCAAAGCCTCATTCAAGTACTCCCTGAGATTACGCTCCCTCCTTTGAAGCTTTGAGATTTCTTTGTCTTGCTTAGCAACTTTCTTCTTTTCAGAGTCCAGCTGTTCTTGGAGAGCAGCCAACTGTGCTTCATTTTTCTCATATAAACTGAAGCGGGCAGCAACTTTCGACTTACGAGCACCCTTAGCCCCAATACGGCGTGAATCAACAACCATTGCATATATTTCCTCGGGAGTGTAATTGACTTCCCCTCGACGAACCTGCTCACTAATCAGGTTCATTTCTGCCTGTATACCCATTGTAAAAACAAGCAACTAAGTCAAAATTCAAGTTTATGTAGCTACTATGAAGAAAAGACAAAACAACACAACAGTTATAGAACTATCCTTGTCTTTTAAGCAGAACTTTCATTCAAAATGCAGTAACTATAGTTAAAAAGCAAAAGATAGATTGATCAAATACTATCCTAAAACTACACTTAAACAAGTATGGTTCTATAAGTTCTTATGTATGATCAAAGAACCCAAAATCTGCAACAAAAAAATAGTTCATAACAAATCATATTTTGACAGCATAAAAGCATGCAGACAATTAGAATATCAACAAACAAAGTATTAATGGATCTTAAACATGGAAAACTATGCGCGATCATCATATTTTATATCATAGTATCATACCAACAGTAAGAAATGCATAGTCAAAAATATAAACAAATTTGAACAACACATTGATATTATACCAACAGAAACAAATAACACATGTTGCGTATCTCGACCTTGTAGCTTGGGATGTTTAGTTCACATTTACACCAACAGTAAGTTGCAAGCATTATTAAATCTATTACTAGTGAGGAAATTTTTACCTGCCAATCTGCACACAGTTTACCAAGCTTACTAGCTTTGTGAGTTTCCATGAACATACTGAGTGGATCAATCGGGAGATTTTTGCGTGCCTAATTAAATTGAACTTGTAAGCTTACCACAATTTAAAATTTATTAAGACATGAAGAACAGGGATAAGACATCAATGAACAATTTAAGGCTTACCCTATCATACGCTTTTCTGGCGAAACTCTGTGTACCATTGGTATGGTTCAGAGCTAGTGCCTTTCGCGCAGCCCTTGCTTTTTCGGACGCAGCCTACCATTAAATATGAAAAATAAAAATGATAAGCACTACCGAATTCACCAATAATATAGATTTTTTTTGTTTCTTATGATAGAGAAACCATAATCAGTTTTATGAGCTCATAGCTGGACACCACTCCATGTTAAAAATTCAAATCATCAAAGTACATTGCAAAGGGTAAGACCTGAAAAATTATATACCTTAAATTTTACATCAGTGTTAAAGAAGTCACACATATGAGCCCAATCATCAATATTGCGGATTCTTGGGGATGGATTTCGCAGGGCTTCCTCATGACTATCAAACGATCTGTAGTGCGATGCTAACTCAGATCGATATCTAACATAAGCCAGTCTCATCTGTGTTCTTATAGCCTCCTCAGCATTTTCATCATCAGGTACTAAGATATAGTAATCCTAGGAGAAAACTAATTTGTTAAACAATGACCAATGTTTAAAAAACTCAACGAAACTACAAAAAAAATAGAAAAGGTGAATTAAGTATTACCCTGACAAGTTTAGATACTCTTGATATCTTTTCTTCAGGCATGTTTCTAAACAAACGGACAGTCAAAGGGAAGTTGTCACCTTGGCGCACCCACATTCCTATCGCGAGAATACACTCAAGGCTGAATGTACCCACCAAGCTCTTTTCAAAAACTTCTACTTTCAGTTTATCCAAATCAGTATCTCTAATAGCAACTTTAGGAAGAGTGGTGATACCCCTAGTAGTCTCTGTGTAAGAAAGGACAGCAACCAACAAAATAAGTTATTAAGATAACCATGTTAACTATCAACTATGGCAGAAATAGATAATAACAGGTAAAAGACTTCACTTATAGCCGGTGGATTGGCAGAGTTAGATGCCAAAGGAGAATTCGAAGCCTCATGCGAAAAACCTCGACGGCTTAACTCTGGTGATATATCTTCATTATCATCTAACTGATTTTGTTGTCGACGAGACAATCGAGGACTTCTACGAGGTGTTGAATCATGTTCATCACGAGCCAACAAAGTATGCCGTAGAGGGCTCCTACGAGGTGCTGAATCACGTTCATTACGAGCCAACTGAGTTTGTCGTCGAGGAGACGCCCGTGGAAAGTTGCGCTGCACAGATGTCGGATGACAAGCTGAAGTAGATCGTTTCCTACTGCAATATCCAAATTCAACACGCTGTGGAAGAGATAACTGCCTAGAAGTAGAAAGTTTCCTGTGGTCATCTTCAACGTCATTATGTGGTGGAACAGATGATTGCTGCTTTTCTACATCGTCCAACAATAATGATCGCTTTGCTTGAATCAAACTTTGGGGCCTTTGACGACTGGCTGCTTCTAATACTGTATCCATCACGGACTGTCTTCTCTTTAACGGCCTTTCAGGAGTTGTTAGTGCTACAACAGGTCTATTTCTGGACTTTGATACATTTAAAGATGTACCACCTATCTCTTCAGTAAACAATACACGAAACAATTAGATATGAGACAATGAACAAAATAAGGGAGAAACTATGAGAAGGGGAAGGAATATCATTACCGTTTAAAGATCGCATATTAACTGGTGCCCCTTCTCTTGTCGAAGGAGAAGAAGAGTACTGCGGAGTGGTCATGGGATCCCCGCGGGGAAGTTGTTTTACACGACCACCTCTACTTCTAGCCATTTCTGAAAATTTTTTATCAGGAAAACAAAATCAATCACTGAACAAGATAAACAGCACAAGGTTACCAACACCCAAAACCACAACAAGGCTATAATGAACTTCACCAAAAAAAATACATAAAAATATGACTATTTACAACTACTAAATTACATCAAAACAAGAAAATAATGATTAGTAGAAAATATTAAGTAAACATACATCAAATCTCTTTACCATAAACAAAGTTTAAAGGGTTTTTCTTAATCTTAGAAAAAAAGATCTATTAAAAAAAACATCTAAGAAAAAAGAGATCTTTAAAAAGGAAGACTGTTAAAGGACAAACTTATAGAGAAACCAAAAAAAATTACATCTGCCATGGAAGACGGTGATAAAACTAAAACCTCGGAACTGTTATGATATGCCGGTGCATGATATTAATCCGGAGTTGAGTCCTAGTGAAGCAGCACAGGATTTGTACTCGGCTTTTTCTATGGAAGATGTACAACGTGAACCGCATCAGGATGATGATGACAATTTTGTTTGGGGTAGGTGTGATGTTCCGGAAGAAACCGTCACTTATGTTGCGCCAGAACAAGGTCGAGGGAAAGTTGTCGATGAAGATGATGCTGATATAGAAAGTGTTTATACTACTAGCGATGACGATGATTTGCTCGAATTTGAAGATTCTGACAACGAGATGAACTTGGATTAATTTTAGTTTGTTTCCTTTCATACTGCGGTGAAACTGTAAAAGAAGCTTTTTAGCTTTGTAAAAGAAATTGGTATCTTTTTTTTAATGAACAAAAGAAGACTGATATCGTTAAAATCACGCAGACAATATTACTTTTACTTCTTTAATATGATGAAAAGAGAATTCCATTTGAAAAATGCTCATTACATTGGACCCATTTTCAAATCAATATCTGAGAAAGGAACAAGAAATTTAACAAACCCATCCTATTGCATTCATTTATGCGTCCATTACAGTATTTACTGGCACTATTCAATGGCCGGAGATCTGAATTGTGGATAATTGTTTACACCGATGAGTGCTGATTGATCACGTTTCTCATTCGATCAGTTGTTTTAATTGGGGGTTTTTCTTTCTTAATAATCTGCAAAACAAGACAATTCAACTAAATGAAGCTAATTTTAAAGAAAAAGTCATTTAATCACGGGTATGGGTAATCATGGAAAATCAAAATTGAAAATTGATCAACATCGCTTACTACTGCTAATCGTGGACGACTCCTTTTCATTACAACTCCAGTTTGTGATTTTTCCGTAACCCTTCTAGTCGATGTTGGAGTTTCCATTGACAAAGAGAAGTTTTAATTTTGAATTTGGCCATTCATGTTTTACATCAATTGCTTCGGGCTTGAAGAAAAAGAGAAATCATTTCGAGATTTTGGTAACACATTGTTGGATAAATATTAAAATCTCATATAATCTCTCTAATGAACGGGTGGTGGCTAAACTTAGTCGCTCATATAGGTTTGACCAACCAAATACTTATTGAATCGCTGGTCATCCAAGCTCGAAGTAAATAGCTACCAAACCTACAACGGCGGTTGCTCTATTCTTACCGGGAAAAGCATTTGACCGACTAAACTACTCTATGTGGTCGCTCAAATTAGTGGATATATATTAGTACCGAGTCGCTAGTTTGATGGTCGCAAGTTTAGTAGCTTTACCCTTAAACCGACCAAAATTTTGGGTGCTCGCTAACATTTTAGTTGCTTAAGCCATGTTTTCTTGTAGTGGGAAGATGAGAAAATATTCCTCATCCCTGGTATTTATATAGGGAAAGCAATAAAGACGCACCATCGGAAAAGAAAGAAGTTGACAACACGTGTAATAAATGTGCGGAAATCACGGAGATACATTGAATAAAGAAGATTTACAAGAGATTCTTGCATTATTCCACTTACAGAAGAATAACGCGAGAAGAGGCAAAATGTAGAGGCGAAGTATTGCACAGAGCTAATCCATGACCTCGTCTGAACTAAGACAACCATTAGCACGAAGAAGAAGGAAATTCTGCGAAGAATAATTATGCGATAATAAGAAAGACTTACGAAGAGGAGCCCGCGATTAATACTAGGCGATACTCATCAAGCCATATGCGAAATAACAAGGAAACAAGACAGTGACTAGAATCTGGCAAATGAGACAAACTGATACAAAATCAACATAGATATTTTGCATGTGATCATCTGTTATCTTCTACTGATGTATTTGCCTATATAAGGATTCAAATAATGAAGAGATAGAGGCAGGTTGTAAAACTAAGAATTCAGTCAAGTAAAAGAATCAAGAACACCCATAAGAGAAAAGCCATTAGAGTTCATCCCAAACTTTGTTTCTTTCATTTATTAGTATTTCAATACCATTATATTCATTGTAAGAACTTCATTAATATAATACAAAGTGTTTGAAAAAGATCATGCTAGTGTCAAGTGGTGTATAATCTCATTAATGTCAAAGTTGATCCTTATAACTTAGGTTTTTTGTTATTATCATCTCATCGGGTGTAGCTATCGGATTTTCGGTAACCACAGGTTTATAATCCTTAGGGCCTCTCCACTCATTGCCAATTGGTTTTTGCTCTTTCTTTAGACAACAAAAGCGAATGGAAAAAGCCAGATCAACTCCAAAACCAATGAAAACAAAAGGAATATTTTCATAATTTGAATCCCCTTCCCAACTTAATCTTGCAAGATCCTTCTTCATAACAGCTTCCTTTCCCCTATTGCATACAACTAATAAGTCACCAAACTCCTGCAAAATGCTGTAAACTCTATCTAATGCAATAGAAAAAAAAACTCCAAATGCTGTTCACCAGTCGTGGATCTCCTACCAACTTATCAAGATTTCCCTCTAGTGGCACCATTCTATCTGAAGCTTCCATTGAGGCCTGTAAATTGTTATCACAAGCCTACAGAGGAGCACAATTTACATCCCGGTTTGTGTAGTCATCTACGCTATTGAGTGATTCAGACTGCATCTAGTTCTACGAGTGAACTCTAGTGGCACGCACTACTCTCAAAATGATATTACATGGCTCGGTGTCCCCATAACAGAAGTTAGCCCATAACAAGGGAATGACAGTCCGTCACCACTAGCAATTGCTCAATTCCTAACTCTTCACTAACAACAACAATTGGAACCGAGGAGCAAGGTTGAGACTTACCTTGCTGACTTTTCTTTATGCATGATAAACTGCATCTTGCTTTTGCCTCCTTAATTTCGAACATAAATATCTTAGTAGCATGACCAAAGAAAGAGCAAAGTTCCCATTTAGGGGACGGTTAGTTGGGCAAAGGATGGGTGGATCCGTCTAGCAATAGAGGTGATGCTTATGGATTTAGTCCCGCTTAGTTGGAACTATGAAAGAATTAGAAATGACTATTCTTTTAGGCTCATGTGGTCTTTTAAGAGCGATGAAATTCTATTTGGGGGTGCGTATACTGGTCTACTTTTATATTTCCCGGAGATGACAAGATTATAAAGCCCAACATTTATAGTTTGAGAATGCTGCGCGAAGAAGAGTGCTACTTTGAAGGCTTAGTTTCACTTAGATCTGGTACTTTTGTAGGAGAAGAAAAAGAAAGAGAGGAATCAAAGGTTGTGAGCTGCATTTCTTCTGCCTCTATTGTAAACCTTGGACTAACCCTAATCCTTCAGGGAACACTAGTAGGTCACAGTGACATGGTCACAGCCATTGCTTGTCCAACCGACAACCCCAACATGATCGTTTCATCATCTCGTGACAAGTCGATCCTTGTTTGGACTCTGAATAAACAAGAAGGTAACTATGGAGTTCCTAAACGTCGTCTTACAGGTTATAATCATTTCGTTCAAGATGTTGCATTATCATCTGATACTCAGTTTGCATTATCTGGTTCATGGGATGGTGAACTACGTCTTTGGGATCTCAACACCGGTGTTACTACACGTAGATTCGTTGGTCATACTAAAGATGTATTATCAGTTGCTTTCTCTACTGATAACAATCAGATTGTTTCTACTTCAAGGGATCGTTCGATTAAGATGTGGAACTCTCTGGGTGAATGTACGTATACAATCCAGGATGGTGTTTCACATACTGACTGGGTGAGTTGTGTTAGGTTTAGCCCAAAAACATTTGAACCAATTATCGTTTCTGCTTCATGGGATAAGCCTGTAAAGGTTTGGAATTTGATTAGTTGTACGTTGAACTATACTTTAGCTGGACATGGTGGGTATGTGAACACTGTTGCTGTTTCACCTGATGGTTCATTATGTGCAAGTGGTGGTAAACATGGTGCTGCGTTGGTGTGGGATATGGATGGCGAGGGTGAGAAATTGTATTCACTTGATGCTGGTGGTATTATCCATGGTTTGTGTTTTTGTCCAACTAGATACTGGCTTTGTGCTGCTAGGGAGGCAGGAGTTAAGATTTGGGATCTTGAGAGTAAGAGTCTCGTTCAGGATTTGAAAGTCGAACCTGAGCCAGGAAAGAACAAGGCGGTTTACTGCTCAAGCGTGAATTGGAGTTCGGATGGAAATACTCTTTTCGCTGGGTACACAGATGGCTCCATTAGAGTTCGGGGTTACTAAAAACTGCCCGATACTCTAGCATATGGCATGCAGTGGGAATCAAGTTCGTGTTTCGTGTCCTGTCTTTATGCAGTACATCTTTCTTTATAAAAATTTAAGATTAACTACTCGTTACTTGTATGTAAGGAGAGAGAAATGTCAGAGGTTCCCTGGTCCTTGGTCACCGGAAAACGCAATCGGAATATTAAGGGAGGAGGTCGTGGATCCATTCTTCAGGATAACGAGTTAGCTCTGAAATGCAACATTCAGGCGAAAGCTTATGAGTTGTGGGGTAACAGCAAGATGATGACCATTAGGGAAACCTGTAAAGGGAAAAGATGGATTAATTCTTTCACCGTCGATGGGGGTTTATGGTTGATTGCAAAACTCCATGAGATTCTTCATGAAGAATTTCTCAAACAAGAATGGTCGTACTCATGTAAAACAGAATGGTTTCATCTATCCAGGGATAAATACAAAGGAGGGGAATGTTTGAAGTTATCTATTCCTGATTCTAAAGGATTTTTGCATCCTAGTTACTTTCCGATGGGGAAGAACAAACAGGGCTGGAATGAATTTTGTAAAACCCTTGAGAGATGTTGCAATTACAGCCACAATAAACCTCACACTTTCAGGTGTGTTCGGTTATCTTGACATATGGTAAC
Source organism: Papaver somniferum (assembly GCF_003573695.1). Taxonomy (NCBI): domain Eukaryota; kingdom Viridiplantae; phylum Streptophyta; class Magnoliopsida; order Ranunculales; family Papaveraceae; genus Papaver; species Papaver somniferum. The sequence goes on from NW_020650526.1 coordinate 1,465,737, forward strand.
CGATCTGGCCCAAATTTACATAAAAAATTTCATTTTTTTTGAAAGTTAGGAGCAATTCAACCAATATTATCTAAGTTTGAAGCATACCTGGGTACCCAAATATCCTTCCTCCGGTTGTGGTTGGTAAAATCCATCGTTTTTCATGTTTTCCTTCTTCATCTTCTCTAACTTTACTCTCTCAATAATTCTACTTCTTTAAAAAAAACCATCTGATTTTTCAATCTCACTAATTATCTTTAACTTAATCATCTCATTAATCATTACACTAACTTTTATTAACACTAACTAATCATCACCCAAAATTAATCAGGAGGATAATTTAGGTATTAATATAAATATCTAGATAAGGGGTGACCTAGATTTACTTCTAATGTCTTTACCCAAAATAAAATCATGATCCCAAAAAAAATTACGGTCCCCAAAAAATCGTTCTTTTGATAAGTGTAAAAAGCCCATGATATTAGAGAGCCCAGCTTCTTCAATACCCAGCAACTCTCTCAATCGGGAATTTATCAACCCCATGGGAGATATATCTAGTGGATCGGTGGATGATGGTATGTATGCCTAGTATATAGTTTTGGAACCAGATATCGACATGTCGACTCAGTACGAGCTAATTAAGGGCACTCATTCCAATTTAGATGATGGGAAAATCTCAATTTCTGGTTGCAGGGAGAATATTGAGCAGCCTAACCCATCATATAGTTCAATCAATTCTCAAGAGATTGTTAGTCCGCTGAATCAGGGTACAATCTGTGGTTCCAACTTAGAAGAAGGAGAAATCCCAATTTCAAGTTGCATGGAGAATATTGAGCATTCAAAAGTAAATCAATTACAATCTTCGTTTAATTCAATCCATTCTCAAGAGATGGTTATTCCACAGTGTTCTTCGTTGGGTTCTCAAGGTTTAAATCAAAAGGTCGATTCAAAACCAACATACTAGGTAAGCAGCGTTGAAACCCTCCTCATTCTTGTGTTTTTGGGCAGACAATGTGATCCAGTTAAATTAAGCAAGGCTCAAAGATATTTGGAATACAAATTTGGTACTCTATTTGACATGGCAAAAGGAGTTTTAAGTCCTACTGCTACGGGAATGACTTTTCCTGATTCTAAAGAAGAATTTATGGAGATGATTGTCCATGGAATTCATCTTCATGTTGATGCTTTAAAAACCAAATTTGTGAAGGGGAAGAGGCGGATTCTAGTGGAATTTCTATTCCATCAAGAGTTTCTCCTAGTCCCGTGCATGAGTCTCATGGATTGGATCAAATGGAAAAGGGGAAAATTCCTTTTCTTCAGATTCGTCAGTTCCCCTGGATTTGAAACATATAACCGATTCCAAGGGATTGAAGATATGAGGTTTCTTCAAAAATTGTCGACATCAGCATTACCAAATCAGTAGTTTCCGAGCCAGTTCAAGGAGTTCACACCAAGGTTTGCAGGAAGTCTAAAGTAATGGGTCTCCTACCAAATAAGACATTAAGCATCAAAAAGAATTTTTCAAAATCTCTTACCAGCCCTGTAAGATTTCAGTAGATAATCTCATGGAGTTTGGTTGTATAATGGGATTAAGCTTTCCATCTTCAAAGGCAATTCGTCAACAAATGTTTAGTGATGTGGCGGAAAATCACAAGGGTTTATATGTGGAAGAGGTTGATGAAAATCATACATATACGTAGCTTGCGCTCTTGTTTTAGTTCGCAAGTAACAATGGTGATTTAGTTTCTAAGTTTTGTCAAAAGGCCTTTGTTTCTTTTTATTTATCCTTGAACTTTTTTAATTTGGTTGGGTTACTTTCCCTCTTTTTGGTGTAGTCGCTCGCGCACAACTTTGTGTGCTTCTTAATACAATTCCTTTTGATCGATCAAAAAAAAAAAACTACTCGATACTTGTGTTCATCCTACCTTTTAAAGTTCTCAGCTTGCTTTCGGAATAGTAGTTATTTTAATTACGCGTACTTATCTCTCTATATTACATATTATGCTCTCATGTTTTATGAACCACTATCCTGCGACATGCCGGTTCTGAAGCCTTCATCACTGGTTTTCGTGTTGTGAATATTTTGCCATCCTTAGTTTTATATTAAGATGTTCATAATAAAGGTAAAATCGGCAATGACAGTGGTTTGATAATGATTGGTGGAAGAGACAAATTTTTGAAATTGCTTTGCCTCAGGAAGAGTCAACTAGTGTTATGGGACCAGCTAAACGTACCTCTTCAACACCACGATGAAAAACTTGACCAACACCTTAAAAAATGTCTTCCCAACCATTAGATAAAGGAGGTTTTAATACATCATGACCTTTCGTCAGGCATTTAATCTTTAAAGTCTCAGTAAACTCACTACATCATTCATCGTCACTGAGCCACTGCACGAAAATACCAGATAAATCGCTGGAAGCGGCACCATGAGAAACTTTCGATCAAGAAACAACAGTTAGACCTTGGAGAGAAAAATCATAACTGATAAACACTTTCTCACAACCTTCACCATGACTAAATCTTATGGTATGAGAGAGACATAACGAACCTGATAAGAAAAAAAAGGAAGGTTTACATAAACAAATGAACTAAAAAAGATGTATAAACCAGAGTTTATTCTTCATCTTTAAAATAGTTCATTCTAACAGATCAACACCTAAATTCTTAACAAAAAATGAGTTCATTCTAAAAGATGAACACCTAAATTCTTAACAAAAAAAGAGTTCATCCTAAAATATGAACACCTAAAATTCTTAATAAAAAACAGTTCATTCTTAAAGATGAACACCTTATTCTTAACAAAAAAAAAAATAGTTCATTCTAACAGATGAACAATTAAAATTCCCAACAAACAAGAGTTCATTCTTAAAGATGGATTCTTAACAAAAAAATAGTTCATTCTAACAGATGAAACCTAAAAATTCTTGCCAAAATGAGTTGATTCTTAAAGATGAAGACCTTATTCTTAACAAAATAACTTCATTCTAACAGATAAACACCTTGTTTCTTAACAAAAACGAGTTCATTAATTCTTTCAGATTCAAAAACTGAAACATAGTTTGCAAACTAATCAAATAAAAAAACAACTAATCAGATGCAAAAACTGAAACATAGATTGCAAACTAATCAAATATTAACAACTAATCAAAAAAGCATAGATTGCAAAAAATACTGATCTGCAATGCAAAAACTGAAATATGATTCATAAACACAAATCTAATCGTGACATTAACATGCAATAGCTAATATGCATAATGCAAAAACAAAAAAAAAAATCAGAGAGAATTAGTATGAAACTCACCAGAAACAAGAAGAAATCCCTACTTACTTCAAAATTTATCCTTAATCGAATCAAGTCAAATCTTCGCAACCAAAAATCAAATTATTCTCTGTAAAATTTAATCAATCTCCCCTAATCAAAAATTCAAATTTAACCTTTGTAAATCAAATCGGATCTTCATATGATATAAAATCAATCTTCAATTAAGGAATCTTCGTAATCAAATCATCTTTGTAGAATCAAAAATCCGAGTTCTTAAAATCATACTTCGAATATCAAATCTTTGTAACCAAATCAGCTCTGCAAATTCAAAATCAGTCTTTGTAAATCAATCAGTCTCTGAATCAACTTAATCTCTGTAAAAGTGAATCAATCATCGTAATCAAACCGATTCAATCTTCATAACCCTACAAAAATTTGATTTATAGAGTTGAGCAAAAAAAAATCTACAGCAGCTGAGAGTAGAGAGAGAAAAATTCTGAAACTGAATTTCCTGCTTTCATAATAGTTCAGTATATATACGATAATTAAAGGGTATTCAAGTAATCAGAAAAGTAAATTTCGCGTGGGTATTGTCCATCCTAGGACAAAATAATAATTTCTAAGGCCAAATAATTCTTTTTTTTTTGGAAAGAGACCAAATAAACAATTGACTAGGACAACAAGACCAAACTAATCTAATTATATTATTTCTAGGACTATGCGGTAATTTCTACGTATAAATTCCTCCCAAAATATAGTATCCTTGCCTTCTTGATAATCCTCAACCATACATCTGCCTTTCCATCCATATAAAGAGTTGCCATATAAAGGTATTCTTGGCTAGTATATTACATGATTCGATGCCCCCATAACACAAGTTAGCCCATAACAAGGGACGCAAAGGTAGGACTAGCAATTGCTCGATTCCTAACTTTTTATAACAACAACAGCTGGAACCGAGGAGGAAGGTTGAGACTTACCTTGCTGACTTTTGTTAATGCATTGCATCTTCCTTTTGCCTCCTTTCGAACATAAAATTCTTAGTAGCATGACATGACCAAAGAAAGAGCAAAGTTCACATGAAGATTCATTATAAAGACATCATCAATCCAAGTACAACACCAAACAAGACCTTAACCGATTAGCTGGCCAGAGGGTGGGTGGATCCTCCAGTATTATTAGGTGTGGCAGCCGAAACAGGTTAAAACAGATCTTGTACGAGTAGGTGATGCTTATGGATTTAGTCTCGTATGTAGTCCACAAAAATTAAGTCCAATATTTTAGATCACGTCAATATAGGAACATGGAGAATCCGTTTTAATTACCATTTGCTATTGTAGTTTAGGGTTTCGTCCCTTATACATACGTCAAATTGAAGTTATTCGAAGGGTGGAGAAACGATGTCAAGCGTTCCAGAAGAGATCATCCACGAGATCCTTTTAAGGTCACCAGTGAAATCCCTATTAGTTTGTAAGTGTGTATGCAAAAATTGGTTTTCTTTAATTTCTAGCACTGATTTTGTTAAGATGCATCATTAACACTCTTACTCAAAGGGCATGACAGCTGGAGGGGTAACAGCCTATTCTCCATAGGTTATGATTCATATGAGTTACTACTGTCCAAGTTATTATCGTGTGAGACCGATAGATTTGTTGAGTATGCATTGGAATGGCAAATTGATTACCCGTTCAAATTTTTAGATTATAATGTTCAACTTATGGGTTGTTGTAATGGTCTGGTTTGCCTATGGTTCTTCAATAAGTATTTTTTCTGTCTTTGGAACCCAGCCACAAGGGAGTACAAGGAAATACCTAATCCAATTATAAAAGATCATGCCGGTATGGCTGAATTTGGTTACGATTACAACAGCAGTGATTACAAGCTAGTAGGTGTCAGTATGTGACTGTGTTTATCCCTACAACAGTTGAACCAATTATCGTTTCTGCTGCATGGGATAAGACTGTCAAGCTTTGGAATTTGACTAACTGTACGTTGAGAACTACTTTAGCTGGACGTGGTGGGTATCTGAACACTGTTGCTGTTTCACCTGATGGCAGGTTATGTGCAAGTGGTGGTGAAGATGGTGTTGCGTTGGTGTGGGATTTGGATGCTGACGGTGAGAAACTGTGTTCGGATGGAAATACTCTTTTCGCTGGGTACACTGATGGCTCCATTAGAGTTTGGACTAGGATTTACTACTAGTAGGCATATGGTATGCGTGGGAATCAAGATCGTGTTCGTGTCCAGTCTTTATTCAGTACATCTTTCTTTATAAAAATTTCAGACTAACTATTTTATCAAACTCGATAATTGAGGTCTACTCAATATACATTAATGTGCTACTTTATAGTACTTGTCAACCTGACACACCAGTCACAAAGGTAAAAAGCTCATAGGCACACAGCCCTGAAACCAAATAAAACTACGATAAGTTTTGTAGTATTATCCAGCCCAAAAATACAACACAGCAGGCGTAAGAATTTGTTCATTTGTTAACCATATATGTTACTATCACAATCCGGACAGAACCCCACTTGACTACGCACAATGAGGTCTATACTCTACAATTACTGACTGGAAAGAGACAGAACGAGAAAGCTACGTATCCAGCAGCATACGAAAGAAAAAAAGCAATAAAGACAGTAGACAGAGAAGAAAAATACTAAAAAGGAGACAATTCAAGATTCTGCGGTGCAGCATATGCAAGAAAAAGAAAAAAAGCAATCAATAATGGCAACTGCAAGATGAAACTTAGCTTATATAATAACAACTCTCTTTATTGATGTTTAGAAAATCTCTCAAAACTAAACACAAGCTCTAATCTTGCTCATATGATCAACCACAACTTTGGTGATCATATATATATAGAACTATGAATTCCTTTTCCTAGTCCTATTACCTTATTACATGTCTTTCCTTTTCTTAGAACTAGATGACTTCTAATTCCCATAGGATTACATCAATTTTCTAATCTTGTCCTAACCATCTTGTCAGTGACTTATATGTTGAAGTTTAACCAACATTCTCCCCGTTAAGCTTCAACCTTACCCGTGACATATCTTGTACTCCAATCAATTGTCTCATTTCTTCAAACTTGATCCGAGCTAATGCCTTTGTCAATATATCTGCTTTCTGCTCAGTTCCTGGTATGTGTTCAACGTTAATGACCTCCTTCTCGATGCATTCTCGTATGAAATGATACCTTTTGTGAATGTGTTTCGTCTTCCCATGAAACACTGGATTTTTAGTGAGTGCAATTGCAGACTTATTATCAATCTTGATGAGAACTTTTTCAGGTTCTCTTCCTTTGATTTCACCCAAAAGTTCTTGAAGCCATATTGATTGTTTAGCTGCTTCTGTTGCAGCCATAAACTCAGCTTCACAGAATGAGAGAGCTACAGTGTCTTGCTTCTGTGAACACCATGTAATAGGTGCTTCTCCTAGATAAAATATATGACCAGTTGTACTTTTTCCATCATCTTGGTCAATATTATGACTGCTGTCACTATACCAACAATTCCTTTTGATCCTCCTCGACCATACTTCAATCCATAGCTGATTGTTCCTCTTAGATATCTCAATATCTGCTTTATTACATCACCATGAGACTTGCGTGGACTCTGCATATAATGGCTTGCTACTCCCACAGAGAAAGCCAAGTCTGGTCTTGTGTGTAACAAGTACCTAAGGCATCCAACATTTCTTCTATAACTCGTTGGATCAATCTCGGCTTCTTCTTGTGCCTTTGAAACTTTAAGTACAAACTCCGTTGGTATCTTAGTTGGATTACAAGTTTCAAGTTCTGCTTCTTTCAGAATTCTCCATGCATAAGCTTCTTGTTTAATCTGAATTCCATCTACTCCTTGATGGACTTCTATGCCAAGGTAATAAGTGAGTTTTTCGAGGTCTGACATCTCAAACTTTGATGACATTTCTCTCTTGAACTCATTGATCACCTTAAGGGAGTTGCCAGTCAAAAATAGATCATCTACATAGACTGCAATCACAAGAAGCGTTCCCTTTTCTTCTCTTCTGTATACTGATGTTTCTTTAGAGCACTTAACAAATGTGATTTCTCTTAAGATTTGATCTAACTTTGTATTCCAGGCTCGAGGAGCTTGTCTTAGACCATATAGAGCTTTTGATAACTTATAAACCTTATGCTCTTGTCCTTTTACTTCAAAACCTTCTGGTTGTTCAACATACACATCTTCTCGCAATTCACCATGTAAGACTGTTGTCTTAACGTCTAAGTGGTGAATTTCCCATGAGTTTGATGTTGCTTCTGCTATTAAGAGACGAATTGTCTCTAGTCTAGCAACTGGTGCGAAAACTTCATCAAAGTCTATGCCTGATTCTTGTACGTATCCCTTAGCTACAAGTCTTGCCTTATATTTGTTGACAGTACCATCAGCATTCCGTTTTATTTTGAAGATCCACTTAAGACCAATCACTTTTACCCCACCTGGCTTATCAACTAGAAACCAAGTCTTGTTTCTGTTGATTGAAATAATTTCTTCTCTACATGCTTGTGTCCATTTAGTCGAGACCTTTGCTTCCTGAAAATTCCTTGGTTCATCATTAACAGAAAGTAGCATAATCTCACATTCTTCTGCATCTTGAAGAACATAATCCTCCAGATATTGTGGCTTTTGTATCTGTCTTGTTGATTTTCGCAGTGGAATGGGTTGAGTTATTTCATCGATCTCCTCTTCTTCTTCTTCTTCTTCTTCTTCTACTTATTCGTTATTCTCAGTGTTTTCATTATTCTCTTCTTCTTCTTGATTAACATCATTGTTTCCGTTGGTATTGATGATTATGGGTCCTTCGCCTTCATCAATTACTTGACCCCATGTCATGTGAAACATTCCTGGATCCCTACTTGGTCCATCATTAGTTTCTTTCCAGTTCCAGTTTGCTTTTTCATCGAATACCACATCTCGACTCATTATCACTCTTTTCGTTGTTGGATTGAATAATCTGTAAGATTTGGATCCAGGCTCAATTCCTAGATTCACAAGAGTCTGAGATCGATCATCCAGTTTCTTAAGAGTTGCAGAATCAACTTTTGCGTATGCTTTGCAAACAAACACTCTTAAATGATCTATGTTTGGTTTTTCTTTCGCAAGCTTTCATATGGAGTCATGTCTTTCAGAGTTTTCGTAGGTATCCTGTTTATTAGGTATGTGGAGTGTCGTACATCTTCTCCCCATAGATAATTAGGTACTGGCATAGCCTTTAAATAACTTCTTGTCATCTCCATTAGAGTCCTGTTTCTCCTCTCCACCACTCCGTTTTGTTGTGGTATCCCTCGAACCATCTTGTTCTGAGACATAGTTTTTAAGGTTCTGAAACTTATGTGTCCTAATCTTGCATGCCACTTCCATGTCTGATCTTCCAGTCTCATATTCAGACACAATGGCCTTCCAATCATGAGACTTATCTTGTAGAGTCTATTCTGTGAGCGTGAGACTCTAACTAAAAGTCTTCCACTTGGGTCATGAACTGTTAGATAATCTTGTCGCATTCTAACATCACATCCAACTTCTGTAGCTTGTCCTAAACTTAGAATGTTTCTTTGTAAGTTTGGGATGAAGTAGATGTTTGTGACAATCTTCTGTTCTCCGGTCTTTCTCTGAAATAAAATTTATCCTTTCCCTTCAATATCTACAAAAGATCCATCCCTAAACTTCACTTGTCCTTTGATTTTCTCATTGAGTTCAGAAAAGTAGTGTCTCTTACCAGTCATGTGATTGCTGGCTCCATTATCTAAATACCAGATTCTTTCTTCTCCATCCTTTGATTCGTAGTTCTTTGGTATTAGTTTCCCTTCGTTTAATAATACAACTTCGTGCATGAAAAGAGTTGTATCTGCTTCCCTTGTTTCATTCTTGTTTGTTTCTTCCATCTTTTGTATTCTTTCAGGGCATACAGAGGAGAAGTGTCCTGGTTTATCACATCTGTAATAAATAATGTTTGATATATCCTTATTTTCTTTCCCTTGGTTTTGATCATTCTGACTTGTTGTTCTATCTTGTGAGTTAAACCTTCCTCCCCTTCCTCGGCCTCTGTTTCCTCTACCACCTCTTCCACGACCTCTTCCTATTGTCTCAGAGTTTTGTTGGTAAGAGTTTGTGTACAAGAGTTTTCCTTGAGTTTGTCCATTGTTTTCTTCATCAAGGATTCTTTATTCATATGTTTTCAATTTTCCAATTATATCATCATAGCTAGTCTTCTTTAAATCTAAGACTTGTTCGAGAGAAGCTATGATATGAATATACTTGGATCTTGGTAAACTATTGAGAAACTTCTTTACCAGTTTATCTTCATCAATGGATTGTCCAAGTGACGCAGCTTTTGAGGATATCTCTGATAGCTTTCCTGCAAAGCTATCAATAGTATCAGTTTCTTTCATTTTCATTCTTTCAAATTCAGACATTAAGGTTTGCAGACGGGCTTCTTTAACTCGATCAGCTCCGAGATTACGTGTCTTTATTGCATCCCAAATTTTCTTTGAAGTTTCCTTTTCACCAACTTGTAGAACAAGACATTCTGGTATTGCTTGAAAGAGTAGTCCAATGAAAACATTGTTTTTGTCTGGGTCCAATGTACCAGGATCAATTGTTTCCCAAACTTTGTAGATTTTCATCAGTACCTTCATTCTCATGGCCCATACTGTGTAGTTTGTGGCGTTGAGGATTGGAACTTGTATTGATGGTGGTGTGAACTGTTTTGCACCCACAATGGTGGTTTCGTTTTCCATGGCTCAGAAACAAGCTATGATACCAATTAATGGCAACTGCAAGATGAAACTTAGATTATATAAAGACAACTCTCTTTATTGATGTTCAGAAAATCTCTCAAAACTAAACACAAGCTCTAATCTTGCTCATATGATCAACCACAACTTTGGTGATCATATATATATAGAACTATGAATTCCTTTTCCTAGTCTTATTATCTTATTACATGTCTTTTCTTTTCTTAGAACTAGATGACTTCTAATTCTCTTAGGATTACATCAATTTCCTAATCTTGTCCTAACCAGCTTGTTAGTGACTTCTATGTTGAAGTTTAACCAACAATAAAGACAATAGACAGAGAAAAAAAATACTAAAAAGGAGACAATTCAAGATTCTGCCGTGCATCATATGCAAGAAAAAGAAAAAAAGCAATAAAGACAGTAGACAGAAAAGAAATATACTAAAAATGAGACAATTCAAGATTTTGCCGTGCAGCATATGCAAGAAAATGCTTAATGAAGACAATAATAAATAAAGAAGAAAAATCCTAAAAGTAGACGATTCTGTATTTTTCTTTGCACAAAAGAATACGTTTACGTGTATATATTTATTATATATATATACACACCCATATATATCGTAACCAATATACCTAGCTAATCATTGTATAGATGAGAGCAGGGACGGACCCAAGAAAAGATAAATTTCCTTTTAAGACCCGGGCTAGAAGTCTCGGTCGAGCAAAAAAAAAAGAAATGACTTGTGGACTGGGAAGCCTACCCGGGCTAAAGCCCCCTTTAGCCCAGCTGTAGGTCCGTCATCGTCATTGGATGAGAGGAAGAAGAGTTGGTATTATTGGAGCAGGAATTAGTGGGTTATTAGCATGCAAATACGTTCTTGAAAAAGGATTTGAACCCATTGTTTTTGAATCACAACCCGGTGTTGGTGGAGTCTGGACTCATACTCCTAAAACAACAAAACTTCAATCATCTAAACAAGCTTATGAATTTTCTGATTTTCCATGGCCATGTTCTGTACAAGAAGAGTATCCAAATCATAATCAAGTTATGGAGATTTAGAATCTTATGCTCGTCATTTCGGTTTACTCCCATACATCAAATTCAACACCAAGGTTATCGACATCAACTATTGTGTTCAACAAGGCCAAGATATGCGTTCTTGGAGTCATTGGGGTGGTACTGCTACTGGTAACTGTTTCACTAATCCGAAAAATAAATGAGAAGTTACTACTACCTGTGCTGCTGCTGTTCAAGGACACCTATACCAAGATCCCCGAGTATATGAAGTAGAATTTGTGATTCTGTGCATCGGGCGGTTTAGCGGGACTCCAAATATTCCTGATTTTCCACCAAAGAAAGGTCCAGAAGGTTTCGTCAATGGGAAAGTTATACACTCTATGCATTACTCTGCCATGGAGGATTCTGAAGCGACGAAATTCGTCAAAGGAAAACGTGTTACAGTCGTTGGCTACCAAAAATCCGCTCTAGACATTGCTAATGAATGTGCCACTGTCAACGGTAACTATTACATTTTGAATAGTCATACTGATCGAATGTTCTTATATCCATGAATTCTTAACATTAGTCAATTTTTGCAGGAGTTGAAAATCCGTGCACGTTGTTATACAGAAATTTACATTGGAATATACCCGCTGATTATAATCCATATACCGTTCTTGCTTCGCTATATCTTAATCGTTTCTCCGAACTGATGCTCTACAAACCTGGTGAAGGACGATTCCTTAGTCTCTGAGTTACTTTACTTTCACCTTTGGTAAGTCACTTCTGATTTAAAACAATTTTACGGCAAATCTATCCTATAATTGGCAGTAATAGGATATTCCGAAAGCTATGCAAATTTGTATACATCAGAAATGAGGGTCCGATGGTTAGCAGATTTCTCGAAGACGGATTCAAGTTGCCAAGCATAAAAGAGATGGAGAAAGTTATGTTGGAATGGGAAAAATATATGAAACGCTACTCTAGTAGGGGTGCTTGCATTGGCGCATTGCATACTTGGTACAACGATCAGTTGTGTAAGGATATGGGTTGTAATCCTAAGAGGAAGAAGGGATTTTTTGCAGAACTCTTCGAGCCATATGGACCAACTGACTATGCAAACCTTACTCCCGGCAAGAAATAATTGATATTCAACTTTGTGCCAGATTCAAGGATTTGGGAACCTTTGTTTGTATGAGTGATCGAGCTCATGTTTATTCATTACCAAAATTAAAGATTTTTTTCTAGGATCCATGAATGTCCAAGGCGTTAATAGTGCAGCAACACCGACCTCATAAGTGAACCAGTGAATTCTAGAAAGGCAGGACTCCAAAGAAATCATCCAGAATTGACCAGATGATCTTAGGTTGTTCAGGAAGGTTGTTAGAGCCTAGAATTATCTAGCCTTAGCATAGTCGGTATATCTAGAGAATGCTTTGTAGAATAGAATTAAGAGTCCGGTAAAAGCTTAACAAATATGTCATCAATCAACTTATGAAAGCGCGAAACACATAATACATTGGCATGTCCTGATAATAGTAGTAAGTATTAATGATACCTGCATAATGCAATATACAATCTTCGTCATGCATACATGACGACTTTATTTATAACACACTGACAATTATGCGAAATATTATACAGTACAACACTGACACACAATAATCATCCAAAATACAAAGGTAGCATATAAGATATATTAGGCCAGCTTGGGTTGCTTGAACGTCATATCTCCATTAATCTGTCTTAAGCCGTAACCGCAGCTTCAATATTGGAATTCTTGTTGCAGAGCTCCAAGCATGCATTGTTACATCGTTCCACTTCTTCGTCTAGTTTTAAATACAACTACCATTAGATGAAATAGTTTATATTAAAGTAAAAAGGAAAAAAGAGTGTGTTTGATAATTTTACCGGAAGTCGGGGACTGGGGAGTAGCAATCATGTTATCACCACATTCAGAAGATACACAACCCAACTTGCAGTACTCATTGATTTGAGAGGCATGATCTTCTACGTTGGTTTGTTGTTCAAATTCCTCTAGTAACCAGAAAGCAAATTGGATTAAAATGGAATCTTTTGTATTCCTGAGTCCTGACAAATAAGCTACCATAATTTTTTCCATTAATATGATGAGTTCATTTTTACGTACCGGAGTTTAGAAAACCACTTAATTTGGGGTAACCTCTGGGGAACTTGTTCCCTCCAACGATTTTGCAGCTACAAGTTGATGCACATACTTGCCTGGCAAATCGTAAACGACATGCGTTGTAGCAATTTCTTCCAACGGTGCTTTTGCAGCAGCTCTTAGCCTCTACTGGAGTTTGTACTATAAACGACCCCAAAATGAGTAGACCCATGATCAGAGAGCCGAGAGGAGTTTTTACACATTTGCCTGCTTCCATTTTGTTACTTAATTTTTACTCTTCTCTAATATTTGATTTTTTTCTCTTCTTGAATATTTGATTATCTTGAGTACATGTGCAAGTTTCGTACATGTATTTATATCCATAAAGATAGAATAGAAAAATCCACTAAATAAGAATTAGGTAGCTAAGCATAATTTCTATTGGTATGCTTGGATTCCGGTCAGTAGCTGCCATTCTTTACCGAAACAGTAATTCTTAGAAAACATTAGTCAATTCTCCATCCATTCATTAATCTTTACGTATAAACCTCGTTCTTAAGTAGTAGGTTTCAATCATTTTCTTATCCAAAGATTTGGTATACCAATTTCATAAAAGTCATTACTGGTCAAGGCACATGCATACATATCTAGCTGTGCAACAAGCCAATAATTCATGTTTTGTACTGTATTTATCTCTGGAAGGTCTCTCAATTCTCAAAAGAAACATCCACTATAAATATATTATGTTGCATAGTCGCTTAGTGTTGTGGATTTCTGGTCAATAACTGCCATTCTTTACATTCCAAGTATACAAGAAAAGAAAAATTAAAAACTTATAGATTCATCAATCCACATTAGTGCGCTACATCACTACTTGGTTTGAAACTTTGCATGTAAAGTAAGTTTCGCTCCAGGTCATATAACAGCTAGGACAATTCAATATGTCACTAGACGGTTGCTTAGTTAGTTTTGCGAACTAGAAGTTGCATCAGAGTTGAAATAATTCAACGTACAGTTTTAAATCCTGAAACCAGATGCATTCACAATCACACCCAGAGGATGCAAACCACTTTTGAAACTGCAAATGGACACAGCTCATCACATTTTTATCATATGATCAAATGAGTATCCGAGATACTTCAGTAAACTAAATCGTGTAGTACTGTCTCATAGTGGTCTACGTCAAATTGCCGGCCATGTCTACGTACATGTTGCAAGTGGTATATTTAATAACAAGTGCTGTAAACCCGTCCAAATGGACGGGCTAGCTAGTTTATTAACTGAACCAAAAGAAGAAGTGATAAATGCATGGAATTTATTTAACGTAAAACCATTTATAGATAATGGTTGACATAAAATATTACGTCAATGACCCCTTATGAAGAGCACATTTTGCTAAAAGTTGACGATGCACACTTTTATTGTTTCCGCTCTTTTCCCAACAATCTATACTTGTGCATCAATGTATCAGGCGCCAAGGTGATACAACCCCCAAACATTACTTTGCTCTGGACTGAAAACAACACTCAATTGCAAGGCTCTTTAATGTTGGTACTGGGACTCAACGAACAAATTTGAGAGACCAAATAGAATTTCCATCAACTAACATCACCCAAATGAAATCTGAATTGTTTCGAACAGATTGTGTGAATCAATTTATTAGTATTTCGTCGCCATAGGTAACGACCATGTAGTGTGCAGCTGCACACCTTTGAAGGAAACACAGTTTACACCTTGACCCAAACAATGGTCTTTCCGAAGATGAAATATGCTGGCAGAGGATCAAAAGAATAAATATGCTGGTCTTGCAAATTTCTTTCTCAAGTGCATGTACCCAGCGACATCTAGTTCTTTTTTTTTCTTTTTTCCATGACTGTTTTTCTCTCCTTGACTTAATTTGGCACCTTCCCTACCGGATGATGTAAACTACATATTCATTAGCCATTGAACAATCAGTTAGATACATAATAGATATAAGATCACTACCAACTAAAATTGCGAATCATGTTTCTGAAATAATTGATGGAATAATCTTTTTCTAGTAAGAAAGCATTTCGTATCATTTTTAGTTAATATTCGCTGGTTTTTTTTTTTTTTTTTTTGCTAAGTAGTTAATATTCGCCAGCAGTTTTCTCTAACACAATACTCAGAAATATACCTAGTAGCACTAAGATCACATACCATTTCATGTTATCTCTTCATTAACGGCTGAGGTTGTGCTCTCCTTTATCACTGTATATTGTATCCCAGTGTCCTTTTGTTATGTATACCATCTCTTTCCCCGGTGTAGGAGTGGAATATCGCACATATCAATAAGTATGCGAAGTAAGGATTATCTGATGTAAGCGAGGACTATCGCATATGGCAGAGCTGAAGCGACGTATTGGATGATGTCAGCAAGATCACGAGTAAAGTGTGATGTTCTATGCGAAGTATAGTCTGTGCGAGAATGAGTGATTGTAAATGAGCGAATGTATCGCACAGTGATTCCGAAAATAGTGGATCTCTTAGCTGTCATCCACTATGAGGAATCGCTATATAAAGGAAGGATGTTATCACATAGAGGGAGAGATCCTTTAGTGTGTGTTAGACAAGAAACTAGGAGAGAGAAAGTTTGTTTGGAGAGGAAGTAAAGTCATTGTTATCCATTGTATCCAATTATAATCCTTGAAAGTTAATAAAGAATTCATTATGATTACTTGAGTAATAATCTAGATACATTGGAGTGTAATTGTAAGTTTTCTTGCAACTACATTTTTGGCGCTAGAAACAGCTTTGGGTGATAAATCCTGTTAACAAGTTACAAATTCTTCAAAAGATATATCTGAAACTTTTGGGAATATAAAAGAATAATAAAGAATCTATGGAGAACGCAAGAATCGTAACAATACAAGGAAAAGATAGAGATATACGCTGTAATTCTATAACTAAAGCATCAATCTCTGATGCAGATTTTCAAGAAAGAATAACAGGTAGAATTCACAAGCGAAATTATGAAGGAAAGAAGGTGGAAACAATGGAAAGAGAATCTTCATTAAAAGAATGGGAAAAAACTGAAAATTACATTTGCAGCAGAAGAAATTCCGGAAGAAAATTTAAAGAGAACAAATTCGTTGGTAATTACAGTCGCAGCTGAACGAGGAGAAAACATTGTAATGAAGAAGAACTCAGAAATATGGGAGGTAGATAGAACACTGATAGATACAGGAAGTGCAGTGGATGTCTTATTTTATCGCACATTCAAAGCAATGGGATATTAGGATGTAGAGATGACACATCCAACTTACAATGTTCATGGATTCAATAAAGCAATCACAAAACCAAAAGGAGAAATTGAGATGCGAATATTATCGAGGGAAGTAGTAACAAAGATAACACTGTGTGTAATTGATATAAAATCACCATACAACATGTTGTTGGGAAGACCGTGGGCGCATGCGATAAAGGCTGTAGCATCGACATTAAATCAAAGGAGATGTAACGAGTGCGAAGACTCGCAATCAGATAGATGTAACAAATTATGAAGGAAAAGCAAAAAAAAACAAAAGGAGCGCTGGAGAAAAGCAAAGGAATTAAAAATGAGGATGAATTTCGGATATACATGATCAGAGCGAAAGAGGGAAAAGGAATACCAAGAGAATTACCAACAAAGGAAGTTGAACATATTAAGAAGATCAAAGAACCAACACCAATGGGAGAACAAAAACAAAATTTTACCGCATTGGAACCAACGAAAGAAATAAATGTTGGATCAGAAGAAGAACCGAAAATGTTAAAAATAGGAACTAAAATGGATAAATAAGAAGAAGAAAAACGGTAAATATCTTGCGAGAATATGTTGACATCTTCGCATGGAGTATGGAGGAAATGGAAGGAATAGATCCGTCCATTGCATGTCATAAATTTAACATTAAAAAAATGTAAAACCGTTTAAGCAAAGAATAAGGAATATTGCGATTGATTATCATCCACAAATAGAAGCGGAGTTCCAAAAGATGTTGGATGCAGGGATTATAAGGGAAGGGAAATATCCAGAATGGATAGCAAATATGGTGGTAGTACCAAAAAAGAATAAGGGGATACGGATCTTCATAGATTTCACTGATTTAAACAAAGTGTCTCCGAAAGATAGTTTTCCTTTACCAGATATCCCTCAAATGGTAGAATCAACATCAGGAAATGATAGGGTATCAATTTTGGATGGATATAAAGGTTATAATCAAATTCCTTTGGATGAAGAAGATCAAGAACATACTGCTTTCTTCGCACCAAGAGGTTTATACTGTTATACGAAATGTCATTTGGATTGAAGAATGCAGGTGAGACATATCAAAGAATGGTGGAAAAGGTATTTGAAAAGTGGATACATAAAAAGTTAGAGGTCTATGTCGATGACATGTTAATTAAGAGTAAAGAGGCGAAGGATCTTGTTGATGATTTGCGAGAAATCTTTGAGCAGATGCGAAAATTCAATATCAAGGTGAATCCATAAAAATGTGTGTTTGGTCTATCATCAGGGAAATTCTTGGGTTACATAGTGTCCAAGAAGGGAATAGAGGTTGATCCAGAAAAAGTACAAGCAATTAGAGATATGCCACCTCCTGCAACAGTGAAATATTTTCAAAAACTAAATGGATTGATAGCTTCGTTCGGAAGATTTATCTCACGATCTTCGGACAAGTGTAAACAATTTTTTAACATATTAAAGAAGGGGACCAAATTTGAATGGACGGAAGAATGTGATAAAGCATTGCAGAGCATAAAAAATTATTTGGTGAATTTATCCATTATGCAAAAGGACAAACCGGGAGAAGAATTGTTACTCTATTTAGCATCAACATCGCATGCATTAAGTGCAGTATTGTTACGCTCAGGTGGGGGATAGAAAAACCAATATATTACATAAGTAAAACATACAACTCAGCAGAGAAAAATTACTCAAAGATTGAAAAGCTAATTCTCACATTGGTGTATGCATCATTCAAGCTTCGCATTTACTTTCAAGCTCATAATATCAAGGGTACCAATTGAACCAACAATGAAGAATTCAAAAAGATCAGGGAGAGTTGAAAGGTGGAATGCACAGTTAGGAAATTATGAAATTGGTTATGAGATTTTATCTTCACCAAAGTCTCAAGTTACCGCAGAGTTTCCATTAGAAGAAGATAAATATGTAGAATAAATGATAGATGTGGATGAAGACCATGGGAATCTTAAAGACTTATTAACTGATCGGAATTCAAATAGATGGAAATATTAGTATATGGGTCATCCAATGGAGAAGGGAATGGTATTGGTATTGTATTCGTTTCACCAACAGGAGCGTGAATGGCTTACTCATTCAGATTGGAATTTGCATCCACAAATAATGAGATTGAGTATGAGGCAGTTGTGCATGCGCTAAGACTAGCAATCGAAATGAAAATAGAAGATCCAGGAGTAACTAGTGATTCACAGCTGGTAATTCGCCAAATAGAAGGTACATATAGTACAAATGAACCATCTTTGCAAAAATACAAACAGTTGGTTATGGATTTAGCAACGCCAATTCCAATAATAAGTTGGAGACACATAGGCAGAAAGGAAAATATACTCGCAGATGCATTGGCCTTCATACCCTCTATGTTAATAGATCCAGTGGAAAGGGACATAAAAATACAAACACTCTTTTTCCATTTATAGAGAAAGGAGAAGCAGCACAATAGAAGTGATGACAATAGAAAATATGGAAGAAGAAAATGTGAGCGAAGACAAAGATTGGAGAACTCAAAACCATTTATACCTAGAGAAGGGAGAAGTACCAAGAAAAAGGTTGGAGGCACACAAATTAAAAAGTCGTGCGACGAATTATGAATTGAGGGAGGGCATTCTTTATAGAAGATCATTCATTGGACCTTCGCTCAGATGTCTTACGCAAAAAGAAGGGATGGAAATTTTAAAGGCATTACACTACGGAAATGCTGGTAATCATAGCGGAGGAAGGTCACTCGCATACAAAGCTAAGGTACAAGGATATTATTTGCCATACATGCATGAAGATGCGAAACAAGTATCAAGAAGATGTGAAGAATGTCAATGTGATGGAAAAAATATACATGCACCAGGAGCGATGCTAAATTCAACAACAAATGTGTGGCCCTTTGGAAAATGGGGGATTGACATTGTTGGACCATTTATACCAGGAACGGGACAAAAGAGATATTTGATTCTCGCAACAGAGTATTTTACAAAATGGGTAGAAGTGAAAAGCAGTTCAGCATATTCGTGATAAAGATATATTCACATTCATCTTTGAAAATATTATATGCATATTTGGTATTCCTGCACAGTTGGTATCTGATAATGGAAAGCATTTTGAGGTGAGAATATAGAAATGTTACTTAACGCATTCAAAATTCAAAGCGGCAAATCTACTCCTTTATATCCACAAAGTAATGGACAAGTAGAAGCAACAAATAATACGATCGCAAACAACTTGAAGAAGAAGTTAGAAGGTCACAACAAAAGATGGTGCGAACAAGTGCATAATGTAGTGTGGGCTTATAGGACAAAAAGGAGAGAAGCAATAGGAATGTCACCTTTATGTTTAACATATGGGGTAGAGGCAGTATTACCAACAGAATTTATCATTCCAACAACAAAGAAAGAAGCTTGGTAGAAGAATCTAAGTGAAGATCTAATTCTAACAAAACTTGATGACTTAGAGGAAGCAAGTGAAGTCGCTTTACAACATATGGAAAATTATCAGCAAAGACTAGCTCGAGAATACAATAAACGTGTTAAGATAAGAGAATTTCATCCAGGAGAATTGGTGTTGCGAGAAATCCCAATTTACTAGAGATCGGAAGATGGAAAATTGGAAAAGAAATGGGATGGACCCTATATAATAAAAAGGATAGTTGGGAATGGAACTTATGAGTTAATGGATCCAGAAGGGAGAGATATGGGTCGCAGATTAGATCGTCCTTGGAATAGACAATATTTGAAGAAATATTATCCATAAGAGTTTGCGAATTTTATCGCACAAGTTAACACATGTGCGAAATTAAGCATATGAATCCTCATCCTTGAAAAGGGATATAGTATTTGATTCAGTAAACAAATATGAAAAGTTCGCCCATATTTAAGAAATTCTTTTAAAAGAAAAAGGCAAATATAAGACCTCAAAATAAGACCTTAATAAAAGGCACCAGAAGTGATTTAATCAGATTGGCTAGGAATTCTAATGTGGCGTGCAACCTAGTTCGCATACATGCAAGAGGCAAAAAAGTAAGACATATCGCACGTCATACTCGGAGAACCGAGAAAGCATGACTCAAGAGAAAGCTATACCGACCCTGGAACTTGAGTCATGGAGATTTGGGGTGAGAACAAACGAAAATGCCCATCCGGGAGAGGTACCTAAGGTGAGAAAGTCCCTCCCAAGGAGTGCAGAAACTCGATCAGGGCGCCGAGTGATTATAGATTTTTTTCGTGGGGTTGTAGTAATGGGGTTCAAACTCTCAGACTTGTGAAGGTGAAGGATTTTTAGATTTAATAAAAATAAATAAATAATTTTATATGCACAATATTAACAAAATATGGGAGAGAATTTTTACCGGGGATCAGGATTCCACCATTCACCAAAATTTATGTGATTCAATAACAATTCTTTGACAATCTAAATGCTAAATGGCTGAATGCCTTCTCTATTCATTTCATTCTCTATAAATAAGATCATTGTACAGCCTATAACAGGCAACAAAATATAGAACTAATGGTATTTCCTATTTGGCTAATTATTCTAAGTAATATATACAATTACATGAAAAGAAGAATAATCCTAATTTGAGCCACAATATATCTGCAAAGAATCCTGAATTAACTACCAGTAATATCCCCCCTCAAATTGATGCTGGATGATTGTGAAGCATCAATTTGTCAACCAAGAACTGATGACGTTTTCTTGAAAGAGCCTTCGTGAAAACATCAGCTGTTTGAAGAGAAGTATTGATATGAGGAAGTGAAATAACACGACTATCATATGCATCACGAATAGAATGACAATCCACTTCAATGTGTTTTGTACGTTCATGAAATACTGTATTTGCGACAATTTGGATGGCACTGGTATTATCTGCATGAAGTTGAGTAGGCTCGGCTTGAGAGAAGCCAAGTTCACCCAAGAGACCACGAAGCCAAATAATTTCTGAGCATGCAGAGGACATAGCACGATACTCAGACTCAGTTGAAGATTTAGATATTCGTTGCTGCTTTTTGCTCTTCCATGATACAAGAGAGTCACCAAGAAACATACAACAGCCGGTAATAGAACGTCGAGTATCTGAACAACCAGCCCAGTCTGCATCACTATATGCATCTAAACGAATGGAAGTACCCACAGGAAAGAAGAGACCTTTATCAGAAGTGCCTTGCAAATAGCGAATAATGCGACGAACATCAGCTAGATGGATGTGTGTAGGTGCTTGCATAAATTGACTAACTTGTTGAACAGCAAATGAAATATCTGGCCTTGTAATCGTCAAATAATTGAGGCTTCCCACCAATCTACGATACAAAGAAGGATCAAAAAGAAAATCACCATCATCCCGACGATATTTGACATTTACCTCTAAAGGAGTGTCAACTGAGCGACCATCTTGTAGTCCAGCCAAAGAAATAAGATCTCGAGTATATTTATGTTGGTGTAAAAAAAGACCAGTATCTGTCGACTGAACTTCAAGACCCAAAAAATATTGCAAAGGACCTAAATCCTTCATATGAAAGGACTGACAAAGATGCTCTTTAAGTTTGGAAATCAAAGTAGAGTCTGTACCCGTAATAACGATATCATCAACATAAATCAAGAGTAAAACAATGCCATTTAAAGTTTTGCAAAGGAACAGAGAAGAATCATACTGACTCTGGACAAAGGAGAAGTTGATAAGTGTAGTGCGAAACTTGTCAAACCAGGCTCGTGGTGCCTGTTTCAAGCCATAAAGTGATCGTTTGAGCTTACAAACATCTGTCGATGGAGTGGAGAAGAATCCAGGTGGTGGAGTCATATAGATTTCTTCCTTAAGATCCCCATGTAAGAAAGCATTCTTAACGTCCATTTGACTCAATGGCCAACCTTGAGAGGCTGCAATAGCAAGAATAAGTCTTACAGTAGTCATTTTTGCGACAGGTGCAAATGTTTCTTCGTAGT
>NW_020650526.1:1488064-1488217 GCF_003573695.1 Papaver somniferum
ACATGGGACAATATCCCAAGTATGATTCTCCTGAAGAGCAAGAAGCTCTTCTTGCCTGGCTTTCGTCCAACATGCAAGTTTAGCTGCTTTAGAATCACATGTGGGAATTTCAGTGTTAGCTAAAGTGGCAGAGAAACCATACCGAGTGGGGGG
>NW_020650526.1:1488227-1523043 GCF_003573695.1 Papaver somniferum
CGTCTTCGCTGATAAACATGATTGCGTTTAAAACGCTCAATGAGTGGTGACGGATCATCGATATGCTCAAAAGTAGGAATACAAACATTATCAAGATGAGAGACATGCTGCTGAAAAAAATACTCATTTTCAAAGAAAATCACATTTCTAGAAATACGCATGCGATTAGCAACACTATCATAGCACAGATATCCTTTCTGAGTAGTACTATACCCCATAAAAACACATTTTACTGATTGAGCCATAAGTTTGTGACGCTCATGAGAAGGCAGATGAACGAAACAAACACACCCAAAAGTGTGCAACCTGTCGTACTGAGGATATGTGCTGAAGAGGCGATAATAAGGAGAGTCAAACCTCAATTGTTGAGAGGGTAAGCGATTGATTAAATATACAGCCGTAGATAAAGCTTCCACCCAAAACTTTGCTGGAACAGAGGACTCCAAAAGCAATGTTCGAACCATATCCAACAAGTGACGGTTCTTACGTGCAGCCACCCCGTTTTGTTGAGGTGTATTAGGACAAGATCTCTGAGATATAATACCTTTCTGTTGCAAGAATCCCTGAAATTCATGTGACATGTATTCACCTCCATTATCAGATCGCAAAATTTTAATACATGTAGAGAACTGTGTTTCAATATAGGCTAGAAAAGCTTGAAACACAGTGAATACTTCAGCCTTGGTGCGCAGGAAATAAATCCATGTAAAACGGCTGTAGTCATCAATAAACGTAACAAAATATTTATATTGAGCATGTGAGATAACAGGAGTAATACCCCAAACATCAGAATGTATAACCTCAAAACATGTAGTAGCATGACTACCAGATGTAGGAAAAGGTAAAACTTTACTCTTCCCCAACTTACAGGTAGAACAATCAAAATTGAAACTTTTATCTTTGTTACCAAGAAAACCACGATTCATTAATGTTGATAAAATCTCATTATTCGGATGACCTAAGCGTTTATGCCAAATGGAAGCCTTATTCTCAACTAAAATAGAAGCTAAAGACAAAGTTCTAGGAATCGAAAATTGCAGCGGAAAAATTCTGCCCACTTTAGGCCCCTTCGCGATCACCTTCCCCGACACCTGATCCTGTACAACACAACCATTACGAGAAAAGTGCACATCACAGTTATTATCCACCATTTGACCAACTGAAATAAGGCTAGTAGATAATCCAGGGGAAATAAATACATGACGAAAAGAGGGTGTAATATCTCCAACAGCTGTAATTGGAAGTTTACTGCCATTAGCAATTTCAATATTTTGTGTACCAGTATATTCCCGTACATTGTGTAATAAATCAGATGAGCCAGTCATATGATTGGACGCTCCAGAATCAACAATCCAAGGAAAGGTAATTGACTTACTATTACCTTGAAGTCCAAGCGCAGAGAAAGCTGAAAGAATCATTTGTTGTATCATTTCTGGAGTAATTGTTGACTGACTAACAGTAGAGGATGAAGCAACAGCTTGAAATGCTTGGGCTTTTCTATTTTCTGGACGTGTAGGACACTCTTTGATAATGTGGCCTTGTTGTTTGCAATAGTTGCATAATTTCTTATTGCAATTGCGTGCAATATGCCCAAATTCTTTGCAACTATAGCATTGTGATTGCCCTTTCCCATGATTCCTCCCTTGAGCAGTATAGGCCAGATTGACCAAATCAGCCGTTTCTTTCTGCCCACTTATAGCAGCTTGTGTAGCCATCCTTTGTTCCTCACGCAATAATTCACCTACACATATATCTAATGAGGGAACCGGATTTCTGTTCAACAATCCAGCTCGCGCAGTCTCAAACTCTGGTCTCAATTTCATCAAGAATTGATCCCGCTGGGTTTCCTCATGCACTGCCTAAAGACCTTCCAACGTCTCTTGAGAGACCTTAGAATAAATAATACCAGAATACTCGCTCCAGAGGTTAATAAAATCAGAATAATATTGCTCAATGGAAAGATTACCTTGACTGAATTGACTGATTTCAAGTTCAAGTTGAAAGCGCCGCGCAGTATTTTCTTGGTGATAAATACGTCTCAGGTAATCCCACATTTGTTTTGCTGTATGAAAAGAACGCAGATTATTGACCATACGTGGCTCAATAGTTGCTAAAATCCAAGAAATGATGCGAGCATCTTTGGTTTCCCATTGCGCAAGTTCCTCAACGTCTGTAGGCTTTGAAGAACTGCCGTCGATATGATTCCAAAGTGTCTTCCCTTTCAAGAACATTCTGAACTGAAACTCCCAGGCAACATAGTTCTTACCTGTAAGCCTGATTGCAAATGTCTCTGAGGATTTGCCAGAAAAATGTTCGATAGACATCTCTAAAAAATAAAACCAAAATTGTTGAAAATCAACCTAAAACCAAGACGAGACGAAAAGACAGCCCAAAGAGAAAAAAAATCAGAAACTGATTGCTGGTTCTGATGCCATGACAATCTAAATGCTAAATGGCTGAATGCCTTCTCTATTCATTTCATTCTCTATAAATAAGATCATTGTACAGCCTATAACAGGCAACAAAATATAGAACTAATGGTATTTCCTATTTGGCTAATTATTCTAAGTAATATATACAATTACATGAAAAGAAGAATAATCCTAATTTGAGCCACAATATATCTGCAAAGAATCCTGAATTAACTACCAGTAATATTCTTATCATGCAATTCTAGACAATATAACTCCAATAAAAGGAAATTGTGATTCTAATCATTGCCTAAATTAGATTTTGAAAACATCAACTATTAATCGCGAGCATGAAGTATCAAAAGCAATTTACTAAGCATACTCCATCAAGAGAAAACATAATTGATTAATAAAAATCATTTACTCCATTTTTATTCGGTGCAATTAATCATAAAAGAGTTGCACAAATAAATTTAAATAAATTTTACCACATAACTTTTGGAAGAATGGCTTCCTCTGTCACCCCTGGGATTGGGTTCAGCTACTCATGATGAAAAACCTCTCAAAATGATTCATTGATGCTCAAATGTTGTTTACAATCAAGAGAAAGGCAAGAAAAATGGTTTACAACAGTGTTTTGCAACACAAAAAGAGTTCCAGATAAAGGATACAATGAAAGTGCTGTTAGCACTGTTCCTTGGTCGCGGGAAAGGAATTGAAAATTGTCGTAATTAAGCGACACTTTTCAACGACTTTCTGGTTCCGTCTAATGTTCTTCGTTCTTCCTCTACACCAGCAGGAAGCTTTCTTCTCTGCTTGTTCTTCTTTTGATTTTTTCTCGACTCTCAATCTCTCCCCAAGACTCTCCAACCCTTCCAAGCTCTTTTTCATTGTATTTATAGTGTTTTAGGACCAAAATACCCGACCATTACTTGCGTATATTCTCCATTTAATCCGTCATTGCTCGCTTCTCTTAGTTAACGATAATTTCCAATTATAACTTTGTCACACGTAAACTTTGATCCTGCACGCTCTAGTAAGCCTTATACATGCCTCATAAGTCATCCAACTCCTCCAAAACACTTCCATGCACAACCAAAACACACACAACACCGTGTGCAGGTCGTGTTCACTCCGTGTAGCTCTGTTTTGATCTCGAGAATCAAATCGATATTTCCAGCCAATTCCGATCAAATTCGACACCCAAACTATCTTCCTTAGGCTAAATCACATCTTTCTGCCAAAATTCAGCCATTGAATCGACCTACCACTACTTCATTTCTTCGATCGAAAATTCTCCTGTGCTGTGAACATTTTTCCCGCCAAAATCGATATTCAAATGAAGAAGAGGGGTGTCCCCCTATCCTGTCTTGGTGTCCCCTTAGTAATTTGGGCTGAAATAGTAATTCTTGGGTTGAAATAGTAATTTTTCTGGTTTCCTCCGGGACATTTCTGGGACGTTTCCGGTACATTTCTGGGGCGCCTCCAGGACATTTCTCCGGGGTGTAAATCATCACTTTTTGAGCAACTCTTTCCATACAAGGGTATTTTCTCCAAAAACACCTAAACAAACATAAAAACACCATAATGAGAAAAAATGGGTATTAAGAAAATACATAAAAGAGATCAAAATAGACACATAAATGCGTCTATCACCGAGGTACACGGTTAAGTCAAGAGTGCTCGGGGCGTCTGGAGCGTACCTTGCCACTCATGACAAGTCCTGACTATGATGCACTCGGTCCGAAAATACCCCACTTAGGGTGCGGTCTCGCAACCATAAACCTCATCGGTAATAGGATGTGAGGCTGCGAAATCAATTGGTTGTTGAATTAACTGGATGAGAAGAGCCATAACCTTAACCCGGTAGAGGTAAGCTTCCTTGAAGGGGAAATCAGGGGGAAGATAAGGACAACACCCTCCATTAGGGAGCTGAATTGTGTCAAAAGACGTAAATGTCATAAGACTTTTTACTTAAGGGGGTATTAAGACTTATCATATTTATGCGATAAAACCTGAAGAGGAAATAATACAAGAGAAAGATAAGATGAGATCAATGGGTCGATACACTACAGTGTAAAGACCGCCTGCGATCTCATCCCACAGAAATAAGGCAACATAAGACCTGTACATAGGAAGGAAAGATAAGACCTCATAAGAAAGAATACATATAAAACCTAATGATTGTTTGGTAGGAAATTTAAAATTCATCACATGGCACACTTGTTTTATATAAGAAATCTAATAAGAGGCAAGTATGGGAAGTGAAATAATACAATATTATCTTCCTTGTAACAAACAAGTTCAACTTTATTTCTTTCCGCGATTTTTGGTTCTTCACAGAAACCACAGATCCCCAAATCTTCACTGACCACAACAAAACCAGTTCTTCTCGGCTTCAAGATATATTCCCAAAACTCCATGGATTCAAGATTCCCTTGTCTTCTCGACAGCATCATCGGTTCCTCAGTCGTAATAGAACCCTAGTCTCTGTTTCTCCTCCCTCATCTTTTAATTCAACCAAACAATCATCTGAGACTCCAATCAACAGAAAATTAAACCAACAAATTAAACAATCACCTCAAATCACCTCCATAAATTTGATCAAAAATTCAATACCCCGTAGAAGAAAACCCAGACCCAAGTTAACGAAATTCTTGATTGGTATATCTTCATCTTCAACCAGAGATTGGAAAATTTCTTTCTGAAATTTTACCATAGAAGTATAAATTCTATTGTAAATCTGATTTAAAAGCTTAATTTCAATCCTTTTATCCCAAAATTTAGATCTGTTACAATTGAAAGAATGTGAAATCATAGAGAAAGAATGTTACAAATCATCAAACACCCACACTGCTTCTCCAAGTGATTTCTTGCATAAAACCCATAATAGATTCACATTCTTCGCCGACTGTTCTTGCATATAACCCATCAATAGATTCAATCTCAGCAACAACAAAAAAGAAAAAAAAAACATATCAAAAACCTAAATGTATTGATTCCGTCGTGTTGTTTGATTTTGATTGTGTTGGTGATTGCATTGGCAGTGTCGGAGAGATGAAGAGTGGAGATAGAGCCATGGTGGTGGTGGTGAAGGTTCAGAAAAGGAAGAGGCTTCGTGAATTTAATCTGGGAATTTGGTAAATATTAAGAAACTGGAGGGTGCGATTTTAAATTGGTGTAATAATTACATTTTATTTGAATTTTTAATAATAACTAAACAGAAATTAAAACTTAACCTAGTCAACGAGGGTCCACGTATGGTCCAACTACCAAGCCCTAACGTTGGACAAATGTTAGACCAAACACTAGTGTTGGTCTAAACCCGAGTACCAAGCACCAATTATCCCAAAAGAAAATTAAAAATGTTCAGCAACTACATCTTGTTCGACCAAAGACTTTTCAACATCAATATTGGATCCAGAATTCTCTATTTGGGCATTAGTCTTATCAACAGACTTGTCCTTCTCAATTTGATCTTGTTCATCCTCTTGATCCTTCTCATCATCGCTCACAAATTCATAATCACTATCCGGTTCAGGGTACTCTTCATCTTCGCCTACATTAAGAGGAGGAATCTTTACCGCAGGAAGAGAGTTTCTTAGAAGAATTCCATTAACTACAGATTGAGCACTAGCATGAGCCTTGCGAATATCTCCCATTTCAAGGTTTCTAGCATTGATCTCTAAAAAAGATTGTTGATGTGCGAGTCTTCTTCGCGCTCTATCTCGAGAAGCAGCAAGATAAAGTTCAAGGTTCAACCGCTCTTTGCGAATTTTGGATAAATCAAATATCAATTGAGCAATAGTAGATTGATGTGACTTTTCAGAATCTGCGAAGAATAATAAACTATCAAAATTGGAAATAAAGCTCGCATCAATGAAATTCAAAGAAATAGTTAAACAGTAACAAGGAAGTCAACTCTAGCTGACTACCTTCGCAGAACTTAGAAAGGAGAAGGGTGTTATTCTTCATACTTTCCATAGCTTTATCAAAATCATCACCAACTGAACCATTAAGACGGGAGCGAATCTTCTTTTCATCAGCAGAGAGAGATTTATTCTTTTTCTTAAGAACATCATGAGATTTCTTTAATTGATTATATTGTTCTTGAAGCTGATTCTTCTTCGCATTCAAATTTATTTTACTTTGAATGATTTTTTCGTTCTGGGTCTTTAATTCCTTAAGCGATGTTTCATGCTGTACTTCAAGTGAACGAAGAGCTCACGCTTGATTTCGTTTATTTTCTGAAGAATTGAATGCTGGTGCGAAAACATTGTTTCTTTGCTTAAGAAAGATGTTTCTCCTTAGAAAGGGTATGATTCTCTTTTGAAAATGTTTCATACATTAGATCGGCATTATGTGACAATTTAGAAATGGGATATTTGACTATTTAATATTTTAATTTCTTGAATGAGATGGTTATTTTCATGGGTTAGATTATTAATTTTATTAAGAGAATATGAATGTTGATTATTTAGCTGGTTTAACTGAGTCTGCAACTTCTCATTATTCGCTTGAGTATCCTCAACAAGAGATTGAAAAATAAATCTCTCCAAAACTCGCCTCTGGTTTAAATCTTAATAAATGCATGAAGAAATTTAAGGAATGTTGGTAAGCGAAGGTTTTGAGCCTCAAGATTTGAAACTTGAAGTTCTCCCCTTAATTTCTGCACCTCTTGAAGTTCCATGTTCAACCTATTGACTTCATTTTTCAAAAAGATGCATTTTGTTGCGAAAGTTCCAATTGAGAGCAGCTAGATTTAAAATGTTCTTCGGCAAGAATTATTCGTCGATGAGAATCCTAAAGAAGAAAGAAGACAAGGATAAGGGGTAAAGATGTTAAAGTTAAGTGAAAACATGAAAAAGGCACTTATCAAGACATCTAGAGAAGTATGGAAGCTTGGATCAATGTGAGAATGGATCTCATCTCTTATAGTGCTATCAGAGGGAAGTTCGCACAAAAGTTTACTCACGGCAGAACAAATGCGAAGTTTGCAAGGGTCATTAGTAGAGGATTGAGCAGAGTTGATGATGTCGGATAGAGTTTGGGAAGAAAATTTCACACTATACAAAGTTTTTTTGCTAAGAGAAAGGAATTTAGTAACAAAGAAGAAGACGAAGAAGAGGGGATGGATATAGGAGGATAAGGAACAGTAAAATATGTAGGGGGTATACATTAACAGAATTTGGTTGAGGATTAGTATGGATGAATGAAGACGAAGTCTGATTCGCATCTGATGAACTCGCAGAGGCAGTAATAAAAATATCTTTTCTCCCTTGATCAGCAGCAGGTTCTTTTTCACCAGGAAAAATTTCTTCAAAGGTGATAGAGGCATTAGTATCAGAAGTTTGAATTGTTGCTAAAGGGGTGACGTCTGCAACATCAAAGTCAAGAATAGAAAGATTTAACTTCATTACCGTGGGCTTGCGATTTTTATTAACCTTTGATTTCTTGACCCCACCTATCTCACAATCAGAAACCTGCGAAAACAAAGTAGATAAGAAATAGAGGCAACAATATTGTTTAGTTAAAATTAGATATTTCTTACTTCTTTGTTGTGCGAAGTTTTCCTCTTATGAGATTCTTTATTTGTATCATCTGATGAAGAATTAGAGTTTGGAACAGTTATCCTCAGGGCGCTTAAAGAAGAATTTTTCTGGAATAGTATGGGAATTGAGTTAATTAAAAAGATAACAGTTACAATCAAGAATCATGATTATTAGAAGAGTAAAAGGATAAATCTTGAAAGAAGAAAACAAACTTCGCATTTTTATCCATGGTAACAGTAGCAGAAGAACAACAGTGGTAGAAGCAGAAGAACAGTAGCAGCAAGAATGAAATAAACAGCGGAATAAAGAGAAATTTTAGTGAAGAAGAAAAGGAAATTATATTCTTCTTGAAAGTAAGTCAATAAATAGGTAGAAGAGACGACCGGTTATAAACGGTTTGACCTGGTAAAAAGGAGAAGAATCGACGCGTGTGAATAAATGAACTGGAATTCCGGAGGAATGTTGGCAAGGTAGAATACTAAAATATATACACATGCGATATTATAGGATGGAAATTTCTCATATCGCTCACTTCACAATGTAAGCGAAATGAGAAGAGGCAAAATGTAGGAGTGAAAGATCGCACATATCAATAAGTATGCGAAGTAAGGATTATCTGATGTAAGCGAGGACTATCGCACATGGCAGAGCTGAAGCGACGTATTGGATGATGTCAGCAAGATCACGAGTAAAGTGTGATGTTCTATGCGAAGTATAGTTTGTGCGACAATGAGCGAATGTATCGCATAGTGATTCCGAAAATAGTGGATCTCTTAGCTGACATCCACTATGAGGAATCACTATATAAAGGAAGGAAGTCATCACATAGAGGGAGAGATCTTTTAGTGTGTGCTAGACAAGAAACTAGGAGAGAGAAAGTTTGTTTGGAGAGGAAGTAAAGTCATTGTAAAGTCATTGTTATCCATTGTATCCAATTATAATCCTTGAAAGTTAATAAAGAATTCATTATGATTACTTGAGTAATAATCTAGATACATTGGAGTGTAGTTGTAAGTTTTCTTGCAACTGCACTCGGATTCTACCCTTGGTCTTGGTTAATGTTGTTTTAAGGAAAGTTGTTAGTCGAACCTTAAGATCTGTTCTGTCGGGTCCAACCTTTTGGTATAGTAACACTTTTGTGAGCTTGCTTGAAGGTAGCATTTTGAGCAGATAGGAAAGCTTCAGATCCTAGTTGGATGTCTCATGTCTGGAGACGCATCCTTCATCATTTGGTCGTTAGCTATATTGCTGCTTCCTTGAGGGAGGTGTAACTTGAATGGTTATTCTCTGATAATACAGATAGTCATTTACTAAATGGTCCTACATTGTCAAATAGCTGTGTTGAGAAAAGACACATACCATTTTTTGGTACAATAATCGCAACTCTTGGATTTGGAATTTGGAGATTTTCTCTGACCCAGCGGTCACAACTTTTTGTAGGTTCTTTTGTTTAGAACTCTTGCCAAGTGACGTTAATTTTTCAGTTTTTTTTAGGATGAGTGTGCTGCCGATACGTCAACAATCCTACTTACGACCTGCTGAGAATAATTGCGCCTAATCATGTTGATCTTTTATTATTGCTAGCTTCATCTGATACACAACATTTAACTTTTTTAAAACCTCACAAACTTCAATTAGTATCATATCTCTAACATATGTTAGCCAATTTTGATTTTGCTTGTCACAATCTTGGTTAAAGAATTGAAAAATCGTGCTTACCCGATGCTGATAAACCATTAGTACCACCATGTTCTTCAAAGGTAGAGAAATTGAGTACCAACTCCAAAATCTACGTCGGAACCTAAAGTGGATGATATCTTCTTGTCTTCTCATTTGGACTTCGTCATCTTCTTAACAAAATACTGGTTACTGGATCATTTGTTCCTCTCTCAATCAAAACACGAAAACTCCTTGCTACATATTAATAGCCGCAAAAATTGGCTCCGCGACACCATATGATGCCAGTAACGGGACAACGATCTGCAACCAAGACATTCAATATATAACATCAATCGATCCGACCCATGATTAGTTTACGGACACACATTATTCAAGTGTAAATACTGCAGTGCGTATACCTTAATATAGAGAACACCATTGTTTGGATATGCTAACATTCTCTTTAGTAATAGCAGGTTGATCGGGAACTGGAATTGCCTCCTCTTTAAGTGATTGAACATAAGCGATTCCCAAATTTTTCTACATCATCAAGTCATATTTTCTCATATCTCTCCGCAACATCAACGTCATTTGATATGGAACAATTCTGAAGGCGATAACAAAATCTTATCCTGTCACCTGCATTTGTTGATCTCTTTCGCCTTGCTATTTCTAATTGAAATCAACATAACAAAAGAATTTGGATCTGTAAATATTAATCAATAAGGGTTGTAATAAACTTAAAGGTATAGTACGGTACTCTGAATCAAGTTCTGCGATGGTGATCTTCTGGCATACAGTGTCGCCTATCTTTGTGATCTTCTGGCATACAGTATCTTCTGTTATATCTTAGTGACCTTGCACTTTTGATTCCATGGAAGACCACTTTCTCCTTAACTGTCGTACCACCTTCCCCTTAACAATACTTTCTCTCAATTCATCAAAAGTTATTGGTAGCCATTGAAGAATTGAATTCTTACTACTACGGCCTCTCTGTACCCAGTTTATAATTGATCAGAAAATCACGGACAATAGGAATTTGTTGTAGTTCTATTGACGGAGAATTATTTATTCAAACGAAGAAGAGTCGTAATCCAAAGAGGTGGGAAATCATGTCTCCTCGGAAAATTGGACAAAACGTTAGAAATCGTGTCTTTTCAGAAAATTGACTTCGTTAGTTTGCACGTGGGGTTTTTTTATTGGCCACAGTATGGGGATTATTCTGGTACTGCCACGTCAGCATAATCATTCTCCTTTATATTCAGAAGAATTAAGAAGAATTGATAGGAGCAGTTAATATAAATTTTTTTACTGCATGATGGTGTCTTGCCTAGTAGGTCGTTTATATTTTCAGTTTATTATAATATACTACGGTGGATGGTGAGCCTTACTTACCCCTGCAATTACCTGCCAAATTTCTCCTTGCTGACATATAACTAATGGTAAAACGAACGTTCAATTACTTGCGCATATCCTCACAAAAATTTCTCACCAGTAATGAACCGTGGACAAGTACAAATGGGGATATGTACACATTCCATGGCACAAGAACTTTCATATCTCAATGTTATATCAGGAACGGGACAGGGAAAATACTTAATTGTCGTCACTGATTACTTCACTAAATGGGTGGAAGCCTCGGCCCTTAGACATATTAGAGACCACGATGTCATTAAGTTTCTCTTTGAACACATCATATGTCGTTTTGGTATCCCAGCCGTCATCGTATCAGACAATAGGGCCCAACTCCGAGGAAAAAACATCGACCTTCTTTTTAACTGTTTCAAAATAAGGAAAAACAAATTCACCCCCATCTACCCTGAGAGCAATGGCCAGGCAGAGGCTACTAACAAAACCATAGCCGACATGCTTAAAAAGAAGCTTTATGGACATGGGGCTAGCTGGTGCGAGCAACTACACAATGTACTCTGGGCTTATCGAACGACCCAAAGGGAAGCAACAGGAATGACACCCTTCGCTCTAACCTATGGCACAGAAGCGATCATTCTGGACGAAGCAATGATCCCCACGACTAAGACCGAGGTTTGGGAGAAAAACTTCACCTCAGACATGATACTCTCCAAACTGGACGATCTCGAGGAAAACCGAGAAATAGTCCTTCATAGGATAGAAAATTACCACAAAAGAGTTGCCCGAGAATACAACAAACGTGTTCATCAGAGGTAATTTAGCCCAGGCGATAAAGTCTGGCACGAGATCCCGTCATACCCGCGCAAGTCGGGAAAATTTGCTCCCATCTGGGAAGGACCACTTACAGTCATCGCTAAGACAGGTGACGGGGCATACAAATTGCTCAAGACCAATGGGAAAGAACTAGAACGCCCCTGGAACATCAAATACCTCAAGCAGTACAATGCTTAAACAGCTTATTGCTTAGGAAGATAAAATATGAAACTGGGACTCGAATACCTACTTGTAAAAGGTCATCATACCTTACCTGAATGTACTAAGGGCTTATAAACCCTCTTTTAAGAATAATAAAATTAATCCTTTTGTGTGCACACTTCATTTGCTTTGAATTTTTAGTTTATTTTTTCTCTCGCAATTTTTTCTTTGCCTTAATTTTTCTCTTTACTTTTTCACTTTAATTTTTTGTCTGCACTTACATATAGCATAATTATACAACATTTGCATTTTAACGAAAGATAATCCAGAGCATGGCATGGTGTTAGCCACACCCTCCATTCTACATCGAATGATGCGGGTAAAATACCTAAGTTGTCCAAGACGGACACAGACCTAAGGCAATGCCATCTAGCCCATTAAAGCAATATGACGCGGGGATACCCTAAGCTATCTGAGACGGAAATAGACCTAAGATAATGCCATCACGGTCATGAATCGGATGATGTCTTGCATAACAGGAGATATCGAAAATCAAGGTACTTACCTTTGGCTAAGACAAGACTCACTTGACCGAGATATAGCCCTGCAAACAATGGTTGACAAAAAAGTGACTCAAACAATTAATCACTTAATCATGGGGAAAGTGTAACCTAAACTGAGCACTATTAAAAACCAAGCCAATAAAGGCATCCGAACAAAGGCGAGAAAGGAACATGTGCCATACCCAAAATCCAACATTGTAAGAGATGACCTATCCAATTAAGGAACTTATCACTCCTTGGCTTTGTCATCCATGGTTGAACCAATGGTATATGGCAAAGCACCTTAGAGCCACTATTACGAATACATCGAATGAAATAACTCAACAATAAAATTCTATTGTCAACGGGTACTTAAAAAAAACTACAAGTACCATTCACCTCAGTTACAACAGGAGGACATATACACTAAACGAGTTAAATAAACTCTCAACATTAAAAATACATCGCAAGAGCATCTTTATTATGTCTTCCCAGGAGAAACCCATTTAGTTCCATCCGAAGCTCGTCGTCGGCGACACAAGAAAAGCCTATCCTTCCCGATCGAGGCACAAGTGATTTAACCCTTAGCAATGTCAGCAGCCACCACACAGACAGGGTAAGCAGCAAAACCTCTCTGACGACTCGCGCAGGAGCAATAGCTCGGACTCTGCCAGTTTGCCACGGCATCCTCACTCTTTGTCCGAAATCACATCAGCTTCTAAGGCATGAAACAGGGGCAAGGTATATATATACGTTTAAAAATGAAGACAATATCTTATACCTCATCACCCTCACCAACTCGGAAAATTCGTGTCCACCACGCATAAAAGAAGAGAAGATTGCACAAATGAAGATATTTGTTATAAACTAAATAACAATTTACATAATAGCAGAAAATGTCTCTAAGCCAAAGCAGGAAAAAGAACACAGGAAACCAAGTGTTCCCAAGACCAATCCCAAGAAGAAAAACACTACATGAAGTGTTTCCAAACTTGCACGTGAAAAGAACAATGGCGAATATGAAATCTTCCAGAAAAAAGTTCAATGCACTAGCAGACAAATCGAACTCCATGGGCCCCGAATGAGGCTAGAGACGATATTCGAACAGATAGGTCTTTCCGAGAGAACATTGGTGATGGCCTAGAAACGAGATCAAGAAAAACCGAGGCATCCAACAGATGAGAGGGCATACTATTATGTTTAGAAAAATATGAACAAACACCTTGTCTCCATGGAGGACGAGGAGGATAACGCTCACTATAAAAAGATTTTATGAAAAAGGCTCTAAGATCTACATAATGAAAGATGAGAAAAAAACTTAACTCTTCACCTCAGAAGGACTCTTATAGGAAAAAAGGTCCTCGAAAAACCAACTAGCACCCAAGATGGTCAAAGCGCAGCAAACAAGACGATGGAAATCTTGAAGGACAGCCAGTAACAGGGAAACATCCTCTCTCTTAAAAACTCTTGAGCAAGCCAACGGGCACCTCAAACTCAACAAATAAGTACACACTAAAAATGCAAACGTGGCGATAAAGACGGGACAATTACAAAGTTTTTTTCCCATTATGCCCTTGGCAAGTTGCAAAGAAAATGAGCAAAATGTGAGGGTAAGTTACCCGATGGCCACGTGTCAACATCCTAGGGGGAGATATCATGATAAGACGATAAGGTGGGAACATCGAATCATACTCTATAAAGCTGATTTCATCTGAATCGAGGCGCCTGTTACAAACGTTACATGAATGACGCGTGGGAGGAGTGGTCTAATCGATTCAGACGGTCAAGTATAAAAAGGAGGACTGCATTTAATGAAGGATAAGAAGAAGATAAGAGCAGATCTATATCGTGTAACAGAAGTCTCGGGCGACCTATACTACGACCCAGAGGTGATACCGCACGAGGTTCTCTGAGAAAGAGCTGATGACGAGAGGAGCGGGACAACTCGGAAGGAGAACCAAGCAAGCCATCACGAAGGATAGTATAGGACCCTTCCGAAGCAACGAAGACGATGTGTGACAGCTCCACCAGCTCGGCGAGGCCAGATCGTCACGAGACTTATTTTCCTATAAATACCAGTCCATGTAGAAGGAGATGGAGAACTTATGTAACAATAGATGGTCTATCTACAGAGAATTCCTGAGCGAGATCTAGATAGAGAAAGAGTAAGAAATATAAGTGATATTTGTAGCTCTTTCAAGGGTAAGACCTTATAATCAATAAAGAAAACATCTTCTTTCCCGTGGATGTAGGTCTTCATGGTCGAACCACGTTATATGCTTGTGTTAATTTTTACTTTCCATGCTCTTTATATCTTGTTCTTATTGAATCTTGAATGTTTTAGTAGTTTATAGCCTTTAGATTTACTTGGGTGTAGTCATCCGAAAAGATGCAACTACATTAGGCATTTAGGAAACACACTTTATAATCTCCACAAGGTATTCGGACCAGCGAGTAAATAATTTGGTCCAAAAACATGTGTTTGGACCAGCGAGTAATTGTTTTCTGGTGATGGACTACACAGTAACCGGTTTTCCTATAGTGGATTAACCAGTAATTCCTAGATTAGAAAATTGTTAGACACCCTAGCAATTAAGAGTTTGATTGCAGATGGTGGTAATAATTCTATCAACTCTTCGAAGAAAGAGTTTATGTTGTTGAGATTATTGGCCATACATGATATGGGAAGTCTAATTAAGATCCTGTAGTTTATAAGTTTTGTGCAACCCTAACCTTGCAAGCCATTTTCGAGGTTAGTCAGGCCCATGAAATTCAATATGGTAACAGAGCAGGCAATTTGTTGTGACGAGTCGTTTAATCGCACCTTTACTCCGCGTCACCCGATTTAATGTCCACATGTTAGATCCAATGAATCTATACGTGAGGGGGCATGTTAAGTTTAGTCCCACATTGTATGGGTTGTCTAAGATCCTGCGGTTTATAAGTTTTGGACAATCCTAACTTTACAAGCCGGTTTTCGAATTTAGTTAAACCGATGGGGTACAATAAGGTATTAGAGCAGGAAAGTTTTTTTGACGAGTCTTTTGACCTCACCCCCTTGGTCCACTTCAGTATGGGTATCAGAGCGGACAATTTGTGATGAGTCGCTCGATAAGACATTTACTCTGCACCATCTGATGTTCACACGCTGGACCTAACTAGACTACACATAAGGAAACGTGTCGATATTTTTAGTCCCACATCATATGGGTAGTTTAAGATCCTGCCCTTTATAAGGGAAACCGGTTTTCGAAGCTTGTTAGGCTCATGTACTTCAATATATGTATGTCAAGCGAAACTCAAACAATTTAAAATTAAAATTAAAAAAATAAAAAAATTTCTAACAAAATAGAAAAAATAGTTAGAAAGCCATGCTATTCTACTCATCATCCGACTAATGAACAAGCTCAACATTTTAGTATTCACATTCACATCATCGAGACTGTCGGTATATATTAAAGCCATATAATATTTTTGTGAATCGAGCTACGTCCTCAAAAGAGTTTTATGGAAGGTGGGTGTGGAGTCTGAGGACTGAGGAAGCACTATAATTTACGTCCATGTTTCTCAAATTAATTCGATACTATGTAACTAGGTTTTGACTACTATGTAACTAGGATTGACTCACTATATACAGAGTTAGTGACTCGGTTAGCTGAGTCACCGATTTAGACGTGTAAAACTA
This sequence comes from Papaver somniferum, assembly GCF_003573695.1. Classification (NCBI taxonomy): domain Eukaryota; kingdom Viridiplantae; phylum Streptophyta; class Magnoliopsida; order Ranunculales; family Papaveraceae; genus Papaver; species Papaver somniferum. The sequence continues at coordinate 1,504,423 of NW_020650526.1, forward strand.
CCCCTTGTTCTTCGCCGTGCCAATTTCTGTTACAGGAAGTTTACATGAATGATCAAAGTGTTGGGTTGGGATAGGAACACCTACTTCATAATAAACTCCGGTCAAAGGTTATAGCTGTATAAATGGTAAGAAATAGAGCGAGCCTCTCCTTTATTACCATGAGCTGGGGTGGTGGCCTGTGAGCGGTGTGCGGATGTCAGGAGTGTGCAAGTGCAATTCGATAAACCCATGTCATCAATCGAAAGCACGACCACACATTACGATAGTAGTAGAAGCTAGTCTTAACGAAACTTGCATACTGCAATCCGTTTTTCGTCATACATGCATGACGACTTTATTTAGTAGAGGATGCAATACAAGTATGCAACTTAACTGGTAAAGCACTGTCACAAGACAGTTATAGGAACTACAAATTTGTACAGCACTCGCACACCACAATCACTCGAAATAAAAAGGCAACAATTAAGATATTATAGATTAGGCCAGTTTGGTTGGCTTGGACGTGATATCTTCATGCATTAATCTGTTTTAAGCGGTACCAGCAGCTTCAGTGTTGGAATTCTTGTTGCATAGCTCCAAGCATGCATTGTTACATCGTTCCACCTCTTGGTCTAGTTCCAAAAACAACTTTCATTAAGATGAAATAGTCTATTACAGCATTTAAGGAAAAAGAAGAAAATGAAAAAAGAGTGTGTTGGATCATTTTGTACCGGACTTCTGGGAGGACTGTGAAGTAGTAATTATGTTATCACCGCATTCAGATGATACACAGCCCAACTTGCAGTACTCATTGATTTGATATGCTTGATCCTCTACGTTGGTTTGCTCTTCAAAGTCCTCTAATTAATGACCAAAAAACAAACTGGATTAAAATGGAATCTGCCTTTCTATTAATGACCGAGTTCATTTTTACGTACCTGAGTTTAGAAAGCCGCTTAGTTTGGGGTAACCTCTGGGACACCTGTTCCCTCCAACAATTTTGCAGCTACATGTTGATGCGCAAACTTGCCTGGCAAATCGTAAACGGCAAGCGTTATAGCAATTTCTCCCAACAGTGCTCTTGCAGCAGCTCTTAGCCTCTACTGGAGTTTGTACTATAAGCAGCCCCAAAATCAGTACACCCATGATCAGAACGCCGAGAGGGGCTTTTACACATTTGGCTGCTTCCATTTTTCTTACTTTAGTTTTACTCTTCTTGAATATTTGAATACCTGTGAGTACATATGCAAGTTTTGCCCATGTATTTATATCCAGAAAGACTGAATAGAAATTAAGAATTAGGTAGCTATGTGCAATTTCGATTGGTAGTCCTGGATTCCGTTCAATAGCTGCCATTCTTTACTGAAACAGTACTTCTAAGAAATCATTAGTCAATTCTTCATCCATTCATCAATCTTTACGTATAAACCTCGTTGTTCGGTTGGTTTGAGTCATTTTCTTATCCAAAATATTTGGTATAACTGCTTCATAGAAGCCATTGGTCACGGGACTCCTCACTACTTAGTATTGATCATATTTAATAATGCAACAGTTCAAGTTCTGAACTGTATTTATGTCTGGAAGTCTTCAAAAGAAACATCCACTATAAAATATTATGGGGCATATTCGATAAGTGTTGTAGATTTCGATCTGGTCAATAGCTGTCATTCTTTACTTTCCAAGTATACAGGAAAAGAATTTTAAAACTTATAGATTCATCCCCCTCGGACCCTGCCTTTTTGTTCCAATCAGCATCAATCCTTATACTGAAAATAATACCATGATATAGGATTACATGCAGATCAAGATATGTGGGGGAAGGTGAGGATAAACAAATGCATGAAGCAGGACTGAAAACAGCTGGAAGCTTCACATTAAAAATATGATTTCAGGTGGCCCTACTGGAAAATATTTAGGCCAACAGAGATCTTTTGTTTTTCACACCACCAGTGTTTCGTCGAATAATACCACCGAGCTTATTTTACGACTGTAAAAGTTAACAAGCTTCAGCCCTCTTAAATTTTGACATGTAGATCAAATTCAAGATGGATATCATTGATCAAGACAAACAATAATAGAGTTAATCGATGATAAAGAATGGGTACAAAATAAATAAATCTACCTATCAAAATCAATATGGAGACATGATTAACGTGGTCCGGCACTAACACCTACGTCCAAGGAGAAACCCCTTAGGGTGAAATTGTGTTGTTGATCATCAAGACTTGAGATCGATTTACAATTACATTGAACTCTTATTTATAGAGTTAATAACTTACCTAGGAGATAACTTAGGATCTCATATTCTGTTTTGACTAGGTAACATAAATCTAGAAACTAATTGCATAATTATCTAGATTATCTTTGACATTATCTTCATTGTGTACGTGCATAATCTGCGCGGTCACTTGGTCTTCTCTTCATTGGTACTGTCTTCATGAGCACCTCGGTGTATATGGATTTATTCCAATAAGCCCTAAAAAAAAAGCCGAGACTTCTCTTTTATCTATCAAAACAATTCTTAACCACGTCTTTATTCTTAAACCTTCGCCTCATCGCCTGCGATATAAAAAGAAATTAACAGGGAGAACGAAGACAAACGAATGAGAAGAGGTTAGGGTTAGGGTTTCTAGGAAGGATTTTATACGCGTGAAAGGGACAAAGGACATCCAATTTCCTATTAATGATTTGATATTTTGATGTTCTCGTTTTCTTAGTTTCCTTCATAGGGTTTGTTCTTTATCTGTCTTTTGTTCTGTTTAATTTGCATGTATGATTTTGTTCTATTCTCTTTTTAAACCGTAACCCTATTCTCTTTGAATTGTTTTAGTTATTGATTATGTTTTAATTATTTTCCGTTGGGTTTTATTTTGCAGGTGCTATTTTTACTCAAAGGGACAACTTTCATCTATTTCTAACCACGTAAGTTAAGTTTTTTTAAACAATACCAAGTACTATCATGGTTTTAATGATAATTCAATGATTCATCCAGAAGTTAAAATATAGTTTGCCTTTTATTAATAATACTGATTTTTCAGGCAATGATAGTGATATTATAGGTGAAACGACAAGGTAGAGAAGATGAAGATTTTGTATTATCAAAAACTTGAATACAAACAGGTTATCCCTGTGTCTAAATAGGCGTACATTCCTTTACAAATATGGTGAGGAGATTATACGCAATTAATATCTTTCCTAAAACAGAAGATAAGTCCTAACTACCATATATATACAAAATATATATGCAAATATCTTAATACTCCCCCTCAAGTTGGAGCATGGAGATTACGAATGCCCAACTTGCGAAGAAGAAACTCAAACTGAGGACGTCCAAGCGCTTTGGTGAAGATATCTGCAAGTTGAGCTGTTGTGCGAATATGAGAAGTGATAATAGCACCCGATTGAATGTGATCACGTACGTAGTGACTAATAGACAATATATTGTCAGAATATTTAGTTACCTTTCTGTTATTTAGTTACCTTTCTGTTCTGGGAGAATATTGGATTTGCATTGACTTCTCCCAGATTTCCTGTAATATACAAAACTCTACTTATATGAGTTTATGGAATAAGAAACAGGAGGATTGATTACCAAAACTCTGACATGGTATCACGAGCTCAGACTCGATCCATCATCTTCTTCCCCTAAATCAACAAAAATCATCCATGGTAAGCGATAAAAAATCCTTACATCCGGCTTTCGCCGTTTCTAACATCAAAGTTTTGATCCCTATTAATCTAGATATCAAACAGGACGAATATTCTTCATGGGTTTTCCTGTTTCAACTTCATCTTCAAGCACACAGCCTACTTTTTCTTATTGATGATTCCACTCCACCACCAGACCTTGACGCTGCCACCATACTACAACTTGATGCCCTCTGTCGTCAATGGATGTTCTCCACCATGGCCAAAGATTTGATGCTTACCGTTCTCAAAACTGGAAAAACTGCTAAAGAGTTATGGAATCATCTTAAACGCCTCTTCCAAGACAAAAAAGGAAGTCGGGCCGCCAATCTCGAAAGTAAGTTCGTAAATCTAAAGTTTGTTGATTGTAACAATGTTGATGATTATTGTGATAAACTACATGAACTTTCAAATCGGTTAAGTGACCTCGATTTTCCAATGGATGAAAAACGATTGGTTATTCAACTTGTTAATGGACTTCCGGAGGAATACAACACTGTTGCCTCATTCATTCAACAATCGATGCCCTCTTTTGACACTGCTCGATCTCAACTACGTACTGAGGAGATCCGACGTGAAAATCTATCCAGTTCCGGCTCCCACACTGCCCTTGCAGCCGCCAACAGCCGCCGTCCTCCGCCTCCTGCATCTGTTTCTTCACGATCGTCAGCTCCTGAACATCACAGAATTTCGCTGGGTCCTGAACACAACAGAATTTCACTGGGCCGGGAAGAGCCTCTCCTTCCAACTCCATCAGGCCCACGAAATCACTACCCAACAACTACTGCTCGGGCTTCTCACTGGCAAGCGCCTCTCCTGTCAACTCCCCCAAGCCCATATCCTACCACTACAGGATACCACTCAACAGATCCGTACTGGGCTTCTCCACACTACTTCACTGGACGTGGCCGGGGATGACATTTCCGTGGGCGTGGGCGTGGCCGTGGTCGAAGCACTTTCCCAGGCCGTTCACCACAAGCGTACCTCACTCCCACCACGGACTACCTTCACCCATCGGACATTGCCGAAGTATACAGCTCCATGAGCATTCGAACACCTGATGATGACTTTTATATGGACACTGGCGCAACCTCACACATCACCTCGGATCCAGGTACCCTTCATAATGTTTTTCATTCGAGCAACGTACGGTCTGTCTTGGTGGGAAATGGAAATAGCATTACGGTAACTGCTAGTGGCTCTAGGTTCATAAATCTCCCATCTCACACTCTTCATCTCAAAAATACTCTAGTCGTTCCTTCCATCATCAAAAACTTAATCTCTGTTCGTAAATTTACCACTGATAATCATGTGTCTGTTGAGTTTGATCCTTATGGTTTTTCTGTGAAGGACTTGAGCTCGAGGAAGACTATTCTACGATGTGATAGTTCCGGGGATCTCTATCCCATCACTACATCTTCCGTGCCATCCTCCTTCCCATCACCACCTCACCAATTTTCTCTTGCCGTCTGTTCACCTGACTGTTTGGCACAGACGTCTTGGCCACCCTGGAAAGGCTGTCTTACTCCTATTGGATGATTTCACTAATTATTTATGGGTTTTTCCACTAAAATTAAAATCCCAAGTCTTCACCAAATTTTTGGAGTTTCAATCCTTTGTTCAAACTCAATTTGAACGCCGGATTAAATCTTTCCAATGTGACATGGGTCGCGAATTTGACAATTCCTCTTTTCATAATTTTGCTAGTCAACACGGTTTAGTATTTCGCTTCTCTTGTCCTCATACATCTTCTCAAAATGGTAGGGCCGAACGTATGATTCGCCGAATTAATGATATCACCCGTACCCTCATGTCCCATGCCTCCATTCCTCCCAAGTATTGGGTCTATTCTCTTCTTATGGCCGTATACCTCCACAATATCATCCCCACTAAAACTCTCCATTTCAAATCACCGATGTCCATCTTGTATAGACGCCAACCCACATATGATCATCTTCGTATTTTTGGTTGTCTTTGCTACCCTAATCTTTCTTCCACAACACCACACAAACTTGCCCCGCGCTCCACTAGGTGTGTCTTTCTTTGCTTCCCACCTAATCATCGTGGTTATCGTTGTCTTGACATTTCCACAAACAAATTCATCATTTCAAGACATGTCACGTTTGATGAAAACGTCTTCCCATTTTCAACCCCATCTCTTTTCGGTCATTCCCCTTCGCAAGACTCATCAATCCATCCTTCCTACTCATTCCTAGACTACTCTCCCTATCCATTTTCTATTACCCCATCCTCTCCTGTTGCGTCCTCATCTTCTGGCTCAAGCCCATCCAACACATCTCCCACGACTTCTTCCATTCCTGCGTCCTCACCTTCTGACCCAGGCCCAACCAACCCATCTCCATACACGCCTCCTCAGGCCCAACTCATCTTCTCCTCAGCCCAACTCATCTTCTCCTTGCTCCACTACCCAGTCTATTCATACCCAACTACCATCTCTCCCTTCTACACAGCCCACCAATTCTCAGCCCACTTCATTTCACTCCCCGCTCCCGAACACCAACCCTGAACAGCAACATTCTGTTGCTGCCTCCCCCACACGTCCGTCCACGCGGGCTTCCCGTGGTATATTCCGACCAATCCAAAAACTCAACCTAAATGTTCAAACTCCAACTCCCATTACTCCTCTTCCCCATTCCTATCTATATGCCCTTAGGGATCCAAACTGGAATCCTTCCATGCATGACGAATACAATGCTTTGATGGAGACGGGTACCTGGGATCTTGTTCCTCGTCCACCTGATGCTCACATCATCCGGTCCATGTGGCTGTTCCGTCACAAATTTCATGCTGATGGTACCTTGCAGCGGTACAAGGCTCGTCTCGTAGCGAATGGGAAATCCCAACAGGTGTGTGTTGACTGTTTTGAGACGTTTAGTCCGGTTGTCAAACCGGCAACTATACGCACCGTGCTCAGTATTGCTACCTCACGATCATGGCGTATTCATCAACTAGACGTCAAAAACGCATTTCTTCATGGTGATTTGGCTGAGACTGTATATATGCATCAACCACCGGGTTTTGTTGATTCTACTCATCCCGATTACGTCTGTCGCCTCCGCAGATCCCTTTATGGACTCAAGCAGGCTCCTCGGGCATGGTTTCAGCGATTTGAGCGGTTTATTACTGGTTGTGGTTTTCATGGCAGTATTTGTGATCCATCCCTATTTGTTTATCACTCCGGTTCGGAAACTGCATACCTACTACTATATGTGGATGATATAATCTTAACCGCTTCTACTGATGCTCTTCTAGGTCGTTTTATTGCCTTGATGAAACGTGAATTTGCTATGACTGATCTTGGCACGTTACATCAATTTCTGGGTATTACTGTGACTCACACGGATTCGGGCCTCTTTCTGTCACAATCTTCATATGCGCAGGATATCATCGCTCGTGCTTCGATGACAAACTGCAATCCAGTCGCTACTCCGGTAGATACTCAATCGAAGCTCGGTACTACATCAGGACCTCCACTTCAGGATCCAACTTTATACAGAAGTCTAGCCGGAGCTCTTCAATACCTGACTTTCACTCGTCCCGATATTTCATATGCCGTGCAGCAGGTTTGTCTATTCATGCATGACCCTCGGGAATCACATATGCAGGCTATGAAACGCATTCTCAGGTATCTTCAGGGTACCCTTGATCATGGACTATCACTATCGGCTTCTACTATTACTGGTTTGACTGCTTACTCTGATGCTGACTGGGCGGGTTGTCCGGATTCTCGACGATCGACCTCAGGCTATTGCATTTTTCTTGGAGACAACCTGATATCTTGGTCGTCCAAACGACAAGCTACCGTCTCTCGTTCCAGTGCAGAGGCCGAATACAGAGGGGTTGCTAATGTTGTTGCTGAAACTACTTGGTTACGCAATTTACTTCTCGAGCTTCACATCCCTCTACGACGTGCCACTATTGTCTACTGTGATAACGTTAGTGCAGTCTACATGTCAGGAGATCCTGTTCAGCACCAACGCACAAAACATGTGGAGATTGACATTCATTTTGTACGAGAGCGGGTACGTATCGGTCATATCCATGTTTTGCACATCCCCTCTGACAGTCAATACGCCGATATCTTCACCAAGGGTCTCCCTCGAGTATTGTTTGTTCGTTTCCGTTCTAGTCTCAACGTCTGCTCCTCCCCCGTTTCGACTAAGGGGGTGTAATAGACAATATATTGTCAGAATATTTAGTTACCTTTCTGTTATTTAGTTACCTTTCTGTTCTGGGAGAATATTGGATTTGAATTGACTTCTCCCAGATTTCCTGTAATATACAAAACTCTACTTATATGAGTTTATGGAATAAGAAACAGGAGGATTGATTACCAAAACTCTGACAGTGACAACCAATCTCAATGTGTTTGGTGCGCTCATGAAAAACAAGATTAGCAGCAATATGAAGCGCGGATTGCCTGTCACAATAAAGACACATAGGCTGAGAATGGGACACACCAAGAGATTTCAATAACGCCTTGAGCAAAGTGAGTTCACTACAAGTATGAGCCATAGAACGGTACTCAGCTTCGGCTGAAGAACGCGACACTGTGTGCTGCTTCTTTGTCTTCCAAGATATAAGCGAGCCTCCCAAAAATATAAAATAACTGGTAAGAGAACGACGACTAAGAGGGCAGGAGGCCCAATCAGAGTCACAATAAGAAATAAGTTGAAGAGCATTGTCCTTGCGTAGAACAATTCCTTGACCCGGATGACTCTTAAGATAACGAAGAACTCGAAGAGCAGCTTCCCAATGTGCAACTCGAGGAGATTGCATGAATTGAGCCAATACGTGTACCGAATAACACAATTCAGGACGCGTAATGGTCAAATATATCAAATGTCCAATAAGTCGGTGATACTGAGATGAATCTGAATACAAAGGTCCATCATCTAGAGCCAAACGATGATGTTGATCAATGAGTTAAGCAGCTGGTTTGGCTCCAAGAGGTCCAGTCTCAGAAAGTATATCCAAGGTATATTTTCGTTGAGATAAAAATAGACCATCAGTACCTCGAGATATTTCAATACCCAAAAAATACTTGAGAGGACCTAAATCTTTCATATGAAAGCACCGACTTAAGTATGTCTTAAAAGTAGCAATAGCAGCGGAATTATTCCCAGCAATAATCAAATCATCAACATAAACAAGTACGTTAATGGAATTTTCACCTCGTCGTAGAGTAAATAGAGAGTAATCAGCATAACGTTGTATAAATCCAAAAGCCTTAAGAGCACTTGCAAGATTAGCAAACCAATTACGTGGAGCTTGACGAAGACCATACAAGGATTTGTGAAGACAACATACTTTGCCCGAAGAAGTGGTCGAATAGCCTGGAGGAAGTTGCATATATACTTCCTCATCAAGATCCCCGTGTAGAAAGGCATTGTGAACATCCATTTGGTGCAACTCCCAATCTTGAGCCACTGCGACTGCCAAAAAAGTTCTAACCGAAACCATTTTGGCTACGGGAGCAAAGGTTTCATGGTTATCAACCCCTTCAACCTGTTTATTACCAAGAACAACCAATCGAGCTTTATATCTTTCTACACTGCCATCAGAATTATATTTAATTTAATAAACCCACTTACAGCCAATAGCCTTTTTCCCTGGCGGAAGATCAATAATAGATAATGTGCCATTTTTATCAAGAGCACCAATTTCCTCTTCCATGGCGACCCGCCAACATGGAAGTTTCACAGCTTCGGCATAGCTGGTAAGTTTCTTAAGAGTAGTAATAACCGCCAAAAACTGAGTGTGGTTAGCATAAAAATTATCATATGAGACATAATTAGTTATGGGATAAGGCGTACCTGAGGACGTTGTCGAGTGAGGAGTGGAGGAGCCGGGGTCTATTACTTTGATGGTATTACATATATAATCCTTTAGTTGTGTACTAGGTATCTGAGCCCGAACACTACGTCGAACTTCCTTATCAGAATTATCTCTAATAACATCACTTGCGGTTTCAGCAGATAAAGTTGCAACAGAAGCATAACGGAAAGCTACATCTTGTCTTTCTGTAACATCTGACATGTTTTGTTGGGGCCCAGATAAGACAAAACCATCCTTGAATTCACTAATGATCCCGTGATTGTTCTGTCACTAACTTTTGGAATTTTTTCACTGGTTGTGACTATTCCACTTCTGGCACTACAAGACAAATTCATTACCTCACCAACTTGAGTAGTACGTGGTGCTGTCAATAGGAGACAAATTTTTTACAGCTGATAAATCTCGTTCACTAGGAGATAAATCCCGGACAATAGACAAATTCCGTTCCATTTCCTTGCTTCCTGGTGCAGTTGTTCGGTCATTACCGGACACCGTCTGGTCATTACTGCTTGGAGCAGCTGTACTGTTATTGCATGGTGAATTATGTCCTCCTGTACATGAAGAACCACCCGGATTAGATGTACTGTCACACAACCATGAGTCTGGCTGTTCTCTAAAAATTTCCAACCTCCTCTCCAACTCAATTTGACATTCTTCATCATTATTATTATCTAAAGAATTAACGGTATAAGGAAACTTGTTTTCAAAGAAAACCACATCACGGGATATAAAAAATTGTCTCGATTCCAAATCAAATAACCGCCAACCTTTTTTTCCATAAGGATACCCAACAAATATACATCTCCGACTTCTTGGATTAAACTTATTACGATCACAAGGCAGAATACTTGCATAACACAAACATCCAAATAACCGAATAAGATTATAAATATGAGGCTTCTTATGTAACAATTCATATGGTGTTCTCCCATTGAGCAAGGGAGTAGGCGTGCGATTAATAATATAAGCAGCACTTAAGATACATTCACCCCAAAACCGAAGAGGTAAATTGGCTTGAAATCGTAAAGCACGCGCAACATTCAATATATGACGATGTTTGCGTTCAACTCGCCCATTTTGCTGTGGCGTATCCACGCACGAAGTTTGAAATTCTATACCGTGTTTAGTAATAAATGGGATTAATGGAAAAATTCCGTACCATTATCACTGCGCACCTTCTTAACTTGTCTATGAAATTGCGTCCTAGCCATAGCACAAACATTTTGAAAAATTTGCACCACCTCAGTTTTATGTGCAATCAAATAAACCAAAATACAACGAGAATAATCGTCGACTATGGTAAGAAAATAATTTGCACCGCAAGAAGATGGAGTACGATAGGGACCCCAAACATCACAATGAACTAAATCGAAGAAGTCATCTGCTTTAGTCTCACTAACAGGAAACGATGTCCGAGTTTGTTTAACTTTAAAGCAAATATCACAGGGTTCATCAAGAAATTTCTGACAATCAACTTTATTTGTACCCGGAAGTAAAGAAATAACCTTATTAGACGCATGACCTAAACGTCTATGCCACAAACAATAATCTTCTTCAGCAGATACTCGATTTGCCGTAATAAGCGTTCCACTGTGGAAGATATAGACCCCGTCTCGTTCCTCACCTACACCAATCACCGTCCTCATAGTACGGTCTTGTATCACACATAACTTATCAGTCAAAGTGACAATACATTTTAAATCTTTAATTAAACATGCTAAAGAAGTCAAATTGCACTGGAGATCAGGAACGAATAAAACACCAAATAGTTTCATATTGTTTTCAAACACCACAGTGCCTTCGCAAGGAGAATGAGAGTATGTGCCGTTCGGAAGCTTTACAGAAGAAAAACCTATTTTATGAGTCTTAAATAAAAACTCCTTACTTCCTGTCATATGTCTTGAAGCCCCTGTATCAAGTATCCATTTACCAGATAGTTTCTCCTTCGAATCATTATTTGAAATTTTAAGCATTTCAACAATGGTTTCCCATTGGGTATCAGTAAGAGTATTAACAAGACCCAGTCGATCTTGTGACGATAGAGATCTTCCACCAGAGTTAGTGTTTGTGATCGCTAAATTAGCTATAACAGTCATGGTGTTAATCTTCAACACGAATTTCTTATTTTAAAAAGATCCGGTCTTTCCTGGCTCAGATGCCATGAAACGACAAGGTAGAGAAGATGAAGATTTTGTATTATCAAAAACTTGAATACATACAGGTTATCCCTATGTCTAAATAGGCGTACATTCCTTTACAAATATGTTGAGAAGATTATACGCTACTAATATCTTTCCTAAAACAGAAGATAAGTCCTCACTACCATATATACAAAATATATATGCAAATATCTCAATAATAGGTTAATCGTTAATGGTGGCAGTTCATGTTTGTTAAACATGTAGATAGTGATAGATCATATTTTTATGTATGGGTTGATGTCGGAAGTATCCTAGAGCTAATAGGTAGAATGATAACTATATTGATAGAGGCATTCAATTAGGTGATAATACGTAATTTTTAGAATGAGTGTATTTTTCTGCTGCAAATAGTAGTGATTATACATATTTTAAATAATAGTGATAGTTCCTTTCTTCTATTTTCAGTTCTTAACAAGAGAATATTTGTGATTGCTTAGGATTAATTATATATATGTTCTTTTCTTCTAATTTCAATTTCCTTGGTTTCATACTTGCGTGGCCTATTATTATTGAAGATAGATACTTACATATTGTTGGCATAAATTAATCTCAAATGCTCTCAACTTTCACCATGAGCTAAGCTTTACAGGAATCACCATTGCAGTTAACTCCATCATCATTATAGCTAAGAACGTATTCTTCCTATGGAATATATTTTCGTTAAATCGTCAGGCCCGGATAGTCGGATACCATTGAAACATTGTTACTAATTCTGGGATACCATTGAAACGAAACAAAGAGGTGCATCAATTATTTGTTTATGTTCCTACTTCCATTATTATACATCTGTCTTCAGCTAGCAGTCCTACTCCTACATGCGGCTATAAAATTTCGAACTTCTGTGAGTTACTATATATAAACTTTATAGTTGATATTCGTACAGAAAGGAGCATGCTAACGGCGTACTGCAACCATACATTGTCAACTATTTTTAAGGCCGTGGAGTGTAGACCATGGAGTCTAGAAGATTGTCCGCACCACATCAGACGCGGTCATGCCGGATATATGCACTTCCATGTGACAACGAAGACACTTTTCTTTCTGAATTCTTTTTCCTTGGATTTTGACTAATTTTAAACGAATGCAGAATAGAGCATGTTGTAAACATGTTCTTTTGGAGTTGTTTTCCAGGTTTCAGGTGGTGATAAAAAGAAGAAGCAAAAATACGCATGTCAAAGGGTAAAATCCATTAATTAAGAATTCAATGAAAAAGTGGTATCAGGAAGTCAGGAAATACAAAAGAACGATTTTTTGGACCATGATTTTTTTGGGGCCATATTTTATTTTGGGTAAAGGCATTAGAAGTAATTCTAGGTCACCCCATATCTAGTTACTTATTTAATAACTAATCTACACTCTTAATTAATTTTAGGTTATGATTAGTGAATGATTTAGTTAAAAACAATTAGTGAGATTAAATTAAAAGATGGGTTTATTATTAGTTGAGTAGAATTATTGAGAGAGTAGAGTTAGAGAAGATGAAGGAGAAAAACATGGAAAATAGATTTTTTTTTTCCATTCACTAAGTTTGAGTATTCAAATGATGAAAACTCATCTGATTATTCATCTCCATCCTCTCCAAGAATATTTGTTAATCTTCAAAATGATCCGGATTTGAACTGGATTTTGAACAGTTCGGTCACTTTATATGAAGAACAAGTAACCGAACTCATCTGAAGTTGTAGTTCGTTTACTTTATATGAAGAACAAGTAACCGAACTCATCTGAAGCTGTAGTTCGGTTGCCTTGTGAGATGAACAAGTAACCGAACTCATCTGAAAGTGTAGTTCGGTTACTTGTTCCAAACACGCAGGTTACCGAACTCTCTAATAATAGAATTTCTAGGAGTTACAACATTATGTTCGGTTGGTTCGCAAACTGCATGCACTTTTGATCTAACCGAACTTTACGTAATATAAGAGTATATAAGTTTACAAAGTTCGGTTCTTTCACAAACTTGAACCTAACAACTAACCAACCGAACTTTGAGTTCGGTTTCTGCGATAAAATTGTGAAGTTACCGAACTTAACAAACAAAAAAAATGTGAAGTTCCAGCGTCTATTGGCTAAGTTCGGTTACTTTGTAGTTTTAAAACTTTTTGCGAAACAACCGAACAGAGAGTTCGGGGACTTAGTTTTAAATCCAATAGAACCGAACTGTTCTTCGTGTTAGTAAACTAGGATTTTTTGGAAAATCGTCCTAACCGAACATGGCTCTGTAACTCCTATTAAAACCCTATTTTGATTAGTTCTATTCGATTGAAGCAATCAAAATCAAATTAAAGTGAAGGGTTTGTTGGAAAATACCTCCGGAGTGGTCCCATGGCAGAATCAGGCTGCGGCTGGCGTCTTTATACTCGATAAAATTATCATGTAACAGAACTTAATTGTGATTGCATTGATGTTGTTACATTTCTTAAATAGGCGGTGATGGTGGTGGTGGGAGGAGGTGGTGGTGGTAATCGGTGGTTGGTGGTGGTGATAATCAGAGGTGGTGGTGGTGGTAATCGGCGGTGGTGAGCGGTTGTGGTGGTGGTGGTAATCGGTGGTTGGTGGTGGTGATAATCGGAGGTGGTGGTGGTGGTAATCGGCGGTGGTGGGAGGAGGTGGTGGTTATATATATATGTGGTTATTAGGTTGGTTTTAAATTAAATTAGGTTAAGGGTAGGTTAGTCATTTCAACGTTTTAGGACATTTCTTATCACTATAGGGAAGGTAGCCTAATAAAACCATGGTCCCCTCAAAATAACCACGGTCCCTGAAAGATCATTCATACTCCCTCCGTCCCACTCCTAAGTGACCTATTTGATTTTAGATTTTGTCCCAATGATAAGTGACCTATATCACTAAACAATGAGATATTCCGGAATTATCCTTTTAGTTAATTATAAATAATATATGAAATATGTATAATTTGATAGGCATGTTTATATTCGTTACGTAGGTGTTTTAAAATGCTTTTCAATTGTATGAAATTTGCGAACATCCGTGAAGTATTTTGAGAGATAAACCATTTTTAAATTTCACTAGTTATTATTCATAAGGGTATAATTGTAAAAAATGATTAAAAATACTATTTTCCTTGTTTGCCTTAAAAATTGTGCAAATTTCAAATAGGTCACTTAGGAGTGGGACGGAGGGAGTATAAAAGACGATGTTTACAATAAAGCCCAAGTACCACAAAGCAGCAGCAATGCATGTAAGGCCCAAGGCTAGGAATATTAAATTTTCACGTCATTGTGTGGCTTATTTATTGAAAATAGTGGGTGGTTTCTTTATTATTAAGAAATCTTAGTTTGGAAATTGGAAGACACTGTTTCCATTCGATTATTAAAGGCTTAAAAGATCAATTTAGTTCTTATTTTGGAATGATAAATTTAAGCCCGTGCAAAGCACGGGCGCTCAACTAGTAATCCTGATTACTGCTACATCACTCAGTTCATATGTAAACAGATTCGCTCACAGTCTGTATAACAATTAGGAGAATTCAGTATGTGAATAATCACTTCCATCAGAGTTGAAATAATTGCATAGTTTTTAAATCCTGAAACTAGATATATTCACAATCGCGGCCGGATGATGCACACCACTCTTGAAACTGCAAATGGATAACAAGACCATCAAATTCCTATCAGAAAAATCGTGTAGTACGGTCTCACAGTGGTCTAGATAACTTTGCCGGCCCTGTCAACGTACATCTTCCAAGTTGTCTATTTAATATAGTCTGGAGTAGTTAATATAAAAAAAATTATCACACGTTAATGTCTTGACTAGTAAGTTGGTCAGTTAATATTTTCCACCCTACCAGAGATTTTCATTAAACTTTCAAAATACTATACGTAGGGAATGACATCTATTCAGCTTATGATAATGGTAGAACGGACGTTCAATTACGTTGTCTATGTCACATAAGCTTTTCGGAATGAATGGACATTCTAAAGGTCACTAAACTTATGAAAATAACATCATCAGTAATGGACCTTTGGAGATGAGGCTATTTTCTGAAACAATGAATACCATCGAGAAATAAAAATGGGGATATGTATAAATTCCATGGCACAAGAACTTGCATGTCTCAATGCTCAATAGCAAGAGAAAACAGAATTCATACTTTTAGAAGAAATCCTGGTCCCTGGACCCAATTTTATTCCAACATAATGAGACTTCTCACGCACAACGCGTACACTGTTTGTTTATTCACTTGACCAAGCTCAACTTTTGTAATATTAGAGTTGTTCTCAGGCTTTCTCAAGCTTGTGAATGGTAATTTCATAAGACAAACTTTGACTCGTTAATAGCAGCTTAAGTAATAATTGTCTAAAACGTAATGGCAGCAGTCTTGTTTTGTAAGCGTTTGGCATTATGATTCTTGTGGGTGGAGCAAGCTGCTTTTATGGTGTTGGTGCTTCCCGCTGCTCTCGTGTGGATGGGGCAAGCTGCTTCTATGGTGGTGGTGGTCTTTCCTGCTGCTGTTGTCCAGCTGCATTTATGCCGATTGCTAATGGGTGATCTGGCGGTAGTACCCCAAAGTAAATGAATACCTTCATCGCTCCAATATGGATCAAGACACAAACACCGGCAAACACCATAAGTGGCGAGAAGACTAGGAAATATATACATAACATCAGATTTTGCCACCATTGAAGTAGACTTTTGCATTTACAAGCCTTTTCTCCACAATTGTAACAAAATTTGGTTTTACATCTGCAAAAGTAGAAAAAACACAAAAACAAAAACAAACAAATAAGAGTAATATTGTTGACGATTTTGTAAGATGTTAGATTTAACAACTACTGAAGTAGACAAACATATGTTATTCAAAGTCTTACCTGCATGTAATCCAATTACATCCCTGGTTGCGCTCAACATAATGGTAGCATGATGGACATCGTACCCACTTGTTGTGTTTAACATTCTCGATGAACAAAACATCATTGCTATCAATGTCAATTATAGTCTCACTTCTATCAGTACATTGATGTTTCTCAGTCCACGGAACCATGCAATGAAAACAGAAGAGCTTTTTGCAACTAGGACAGTTTGATTTAGATAGCTTAGTTGACTGAGAAGTCTCAACACATTCATTCAAAATCAATTCAGAGCAATCTTGATATGGGCAATAAGATCTTCCATAAGCAAACCCACCTTTTGATGATTCTAAGAGTACTGCGGACTCACAATGAACACGGCACCACATCTCGAATACTTTTTCGGAGAGGAAAGAACGACATGACACAGTATCCAAAACAACACTGCAGTTGGTAATAGGGCATTTGATTTGTGACCTGTTGTCTTGACTAACTTTTACTTGGATGTACTTGGAAATGCAATCTGTACAATAGTTATGGGAACATCTGCTCTCTATGTTTTTGAATTTTGTGTTTAATGGAACTAGTTCTAAACAGATTTCACAAGTGAAAAAGCTATTATTTTCTTCATCATAGTTGGGGCTTGTTGCATCAAGGTGCATCTCATTGTCAACTAAAGTATCAGAAGAAGGGTTTTGGTTGGCTAGCTGTATGTTTGTCATTGAGGTGAATGAATTCTACTGAAAGAATAAAATACCAAGAAGAAATATAACTTGTCAAAGAGGGCAGACTTTGTAACCTATATCTGCAGTACCTGCAGAAAGACATTGAAAAGAAATATAAGTACATGTGTTTTAGCAATAAAAAAGAAGCAATTTCAAACTGAGTGATCTCCCCGAGGCGATATTATTCTTCTAGCTCAGCAATCATGAAAGTCTGAAACCAAGATAGGCATACTAAATTAATAGATGATAAACAATATAGGTATATAGGTATTGCTGATGTCTATACAGGACTTAATAAAGTATGTAGTTCGGCAATTGGAAAAATAGATTAGCCATTTAAAATCTACACTCACCTTGAATGGCAAATTGGACGTGATAATTCTTAATAGCTCTAGATTGTGAATGTTAGAGCTTTGTGGCCCATCGACCAAAGATAAAATCAAGAGAGCTTGAGCCTAGAGAGAAAGCATTACCGACTGAGCATCATTTCCAGAGAATTCTAACTGGTCGGGCAGGAAAACTCTAGCAAGTTCCTTAGAATAGAAACTATGAGATATAAAATGGATTATTCTTTTCCACAAAGTTGCTACTATTAACACCATCAAGAAGTTAGTAAACTAGGAATTGTTGGTAAGAGCTAAGAGGAATATAGTTCCTCATCTTTTGCAACTCAATTTGTCTTGTTGCATATGTGAAGAAGACAACTCAGTAAGCAAGGAGCCTGCACACTGAGGCTTATGGCTGTATCATTTTAATAAAGTTCATGAGTCATGACTTAATATCTGGTAAACTACGGATACCCTAAGATGATCATGTCATGAGCCTGCACACCGAGGCTTATGTTGGCGCAATGCGGAAATGTGATGGGTTTATGGAAATGATTTTGAAAGAGAGGTTGGTTAATTGGAAAGTGAGGCTTTGATTAATATGAAAATGAAAATGTTACAAGAGGTTTGTGTAGCAACTTTGGCTTCCACTAGTTGTTTACAAAGAGGCACTTTGGCTCTTACTCTAACTCTAGCTCTCACTCTACTACTTGGTTACTCACTTGAATTTTTGATGACCACAAAGGCCAACATTTGCTTCTATTTATACTACTTCATGACCAACTACTAAGAATACTCTAGACTTGGAAATCTCTAGAGCTAATTGACCTAGATCATTCTAGAGAAAGAATTCTCTAGATACACATGATGGAAAATGTCTTAGAAGACTCTAGAATGGGCTTGCACTCTTTTTATCTTAGAAGAGTCTAGATATCTCTAGACTGGGCCTATGCATTGAGATAAGCCCATGGGAGTTATAGTTAGCTATCTAGATAATTCTAGATTTACCCATCACAATTATCAAATGTTTTTAACA
>NW_020650526.1:1523507-1546741 GCF_003573695.1 Papaver somniferum
TCTACTAACTCTCTGATGAAGTGATGTCGTAGCTCTATATGCTTCGTCCGTCCGTGGAACACTGGATTTTTTGTCATTGCAATTGTAGACATATTGTCACAGTAGATAGTTGTTGGTTCTTTTTGCTTTTGTTGTAGGTCGGTCATTATTCTTCTTAACCATACCGCTTCACATGCTGCACTTGTTGATGCTATGTACTCTGCTTCGGCTGACGATAATGCCACAGTGCTTTGCTTTTTAGAACTCCAAGAGATAACTTTTGTTCCCATACAGAAAACATAGCCTGATGTGCTCTTTCGGTCTTCAATAGAACCTGCCCAATCGCTATCTGTGAAGCCAATTAAATCATTATCTTTTTCTCTTGTATACTTGATGCCAAAATCCTTCGTTCCCTTGATATACCGAAGAATTCTCTTTGCGGCTGCATAGTGTAACTTGCTTGGCTCGCTCATAAACCGAGAAACAATACTAGTTGCATTGACGATGTCTGGTCTTGTATTTGTTAAGTAGATCAGTGAGCCGACTAGACTTCTGAATAAGGTTGGATCAACTTTTGTCGCTCCATCATTTTTTACCAATTTCTCATTGGTACCCATTGGAGTTGCAATTGGTTTGCAATCCATCATGTTGAACCTTTTCAGTAAGTCTTCCGCATATTTTTCTTGAGAAATGAATATTTCTTCTGGAGATTGTTTTACTTGAATCCCAAGAAAATATCGCATAAGTCCTAAGTCTGTCATCTCATATTCTTTCATCATCTCCTTCTTAAATTTTTCTGCCATGTCTTGTTTTGTGCTGGCGTAAATTAAATCATCAACGTAGAGACAGACGATTAGGAAATCCGTACCTTGTTTTCTTATGTAGAGGGATGGCTCACTTGGACTTTTCTCGAATCCATTATCTCGGAAGTACTTGTCGATTTTGCTGTTCCATGCACGCGGTGCTTGCTTCAGACCATAAAGTGCTTTGCGGAGACGATAAACCATTTTTTCGTTTCCTTTTCGGACATATCCTTGAGGTTGTTCGACATAAACCTCTTCTTCAAGTTCTCCGTTTAGGAACGCCGACTTTACGTCCAATTGGTAGACTTTCATTTTTAGTTGAGCTGCCAAAGCTAACACCATCCGGATTGTTTCCATGCGAGCGACTGGGGCGAATGTTTCGTTGTAGTCGATTCCTGGTTGCTGTGAATATCCTTTTGCAACTAGCCTTGCCTTGTGCTTCTGAATCGAACCATCTTCGTTGTATTTTGTCTTGTAGACCCATTTCAGACCAATTATTTCTTTGTCATTTGGCTGATTAACAAGCTCCCATGTCTTATTTTTATCGATTACTCGCATTTCTTCATCCATAGCATATCTCCATTTTTCTTCCTTCGCCGCTTCCTCATATTTTTGAGGCTCTAGTGCTATAAATGCACAATTAGATATATCATATATATCTCTTAGGGAACGCACCTTTCTTGGTGGGGCACTTGCACTTGATTCTGATGAACTTGGACTTTGTCGTGTTGGACTAGGAGATCTCGGGCTTGCTGGTGGAGTACTTTCTTCCTGGCGTGGCTTATCTGGCTCATCTTCAATGAGTAGTGGTAACTCGTGGTTGTCTGGTTCATCATTCCAATCCCAAGCTTTGAATTCATCGAAGATAACATCTCTTGAAATCACCAGTTCCTTTGTTTCTGGCTTTAAAAGTCTATAGGCTTTAGACTCTTCGCTGTATCCGATGAATATTAACTTTTCTCCTTTTTCATCGAATTTTTCTCTATGTTGGGATGGAATATGTGAGTATGCTACGCAACCAAAAATTCTGAAAGAAGTTACCTCGGGCTTTTTCTTATGCCACGCCTCGTATGGAGTTTTGTTGTGAACCGCTTTTGTTGGAGAGCGATTAAGGATGTAGACTGCTGTGTTGACTGCTTCCGCCCAGTAGGTGTTGGGTAGCTTCCTTGCTTTTAGCATACTGCGAGCCATTTCCACGATCGTACGATTTTTCCTTTCCGCGACACCGTTTTGTTGTGGAGTGTATCGGACAGTGAGCTCCTTTTTAATTCCATTTTCTTTGCAGTAGTTGATAAACTCTTTTGAAGTAAATTCTCCACCACGGTCTGTACGGAAGACTTTCAATTGATGGCCACTTTGCTTCTCTGCCAGCGCCTTGAATTCTAGGAATTTAGTGAATGCCTCGGACTTTTGCTCGAGAATGTACACCCACATCATCCTGGTATAATCGTCCACGAATAAGAGAAAATATCTTCTGTTGTTGAGTGAAGTTGTTCTTGTCGGACCGCAGATATCAGCGTGCACCAATTCGAGGGGCCTTCTTGCTCTCCACGATGTCTTCGTAAATGGAAGTCTATGAAACTTCCCTAGAATACAACCTTCACATACTTTATCTCCACCGTCGATATTGGGAAGACCAATTACCATGCCTTTTGATTTTAGAACCTTTAAGGATCTGTAGTTGAGATGCCCGTATCTCAAATGCCATAGCTTTCCTTCGTCAATATGGTTGGTACTCATTGCACAATTTTCAATTGATGGCATAGATAGGGGAAAGACAAAATTTCCTGACATTTTTACTTTTGCCACCAATTGATTATTAATTTTATCGTAAATTGTGCATTCTCCGTCTTCGAAATGTAGTGAGTACCCTTTTCTTATAAGTTGTCCAACACTTAATAAATTTTGAGCTAGGCCAGGAACATAAAGAACATCAGATATGTATCGAGTTTTATCTGACCTTGTACGTACGGATATGACTCCTCTTCCTTCAACATTCTGGAACTTTCCATCTCCAAGTTTGACTGGCGGAATCTCTTGTTCCTCCAATTTTACGAAATATTCTTTGTTTCCTGTCATACGGCTGCTGCATCCGTTGTCGACGTACCATATACCTTGCGATTCTTGTTGCGAGGTGAGGCAGGAATAGAATACTTGATTCTGAGAATTATTTTTCTCGGAATAGTTTGCTTCATTAAGCCAACAATCTTTCTCCATGTGATTTAATTTATCACACTTGGTGCACTTATACTTGCAATCTTCAGTTGCATGTCCAAAATTTTTGCAAACATTGCATCGGAGATTTGAGGAGTTATTTTTTCCGTACCTTTGATTGTTGTTTCTATAACCTCCTTTTCCTTTTCCACGTCCGCGGGAGTAATTTCTGGGTCCTTGATTTGACGTCGACCCTTTCTCATACTGCGAGTTGGATGATGATCCCCCTCTAGAGCTTTCTTTTTTGGCTTCTGTATTTTTCTTCTCACTGAAATTTATTTTTGATTGAAATGCCTGCTCCAATGGTTGCTCCGCGAACCTATTTATTCTTTTCTCGTGCGCCTCGAGTGAACCCATTAATTCATGTACCGAGAGAGTCGATAAATTTTTTGATTCTTCAATGGCAGCGACGATATGATCAAATTTGAATGGTAAGCTTCTTAATATCTTTTCTACCACTCTTTTATTTTCAATGGTATCTCCATAACTACTGATTTGATTTACTATGCCAGTAACTCTTGAGAAGAAGTTCTGGATAGTTTCATTTTCTTTCATAAGTAAATTATCAAAATCTCGCCATAAATTTTGTAGTTTAATGGAGATTACCTTTTCTGATCCTTGGAATGCTACTTTGAGAATATTCCAGGCCTCCTGTGAAGTTTTTGCCACCGAAATTCGAGGAAAAATAGCTTTTCTTACGCCCTGTTGTAGAAACAGTAATGCTTTAGCATCTTTCTTCTTATTTTCCTTATACTCTTTTTTCTCTGCGTCCGTCCATGACGACAGAGTTTCTGCTGACTCTGGTACTTTATAACCTTCTTCTATAAAATCCCATAGGTCTTGTGAAATGAATAGTGTCTTCATTTGTAGACTCCAATAATCGTAACTCTCACCATCAAAAATTGGAATTAGACTTTGGGCATAGTTGAAACCTTGAATATTTTGGTTAATTGCCATGAGTAGAGTTTTAGGATTACTGGGTTAGGTTTGCTCTGATACCAAATTTGTTGGCGCAATGCGGAAATGTGATGGGTTTATGGAAATGATTTTGAAAGAGAGGTTGGTTAATTGGAAAGTGAGGCTTTGATTAATATGAAAATGAAAATGTTACAAGAGGTTTGTGTAGCAACTTTGGCTTCCACTAGTTGTTTACAAAGAGGCACTTTGGCTCTTACTCTAACTCTAGCTCTCACTCTACTACTTGGTTACTCACTTGAATTTTTGATGACCACAAAGGCCAACATTTGCTTCTATTTATACTACTTCATGACCAACTACTAAGAATACTCTAGACTTGGAAATCTCTAGAGCTAATTGACCTAGATCATTCTAGAGAAAGAATTCTCTAGATACACATGATGGAAAATGTCTTAGAAGACTCTAGAATGGGCTTGCACTCTTTTTATCTTAGAAGAGTCTAGATATCTCTAGACTGGGCCTATGCATTGAGATAAGCCCATGGGAGTTATAGTTAGCTATCTAGATAATTCTAGATTTACCCATCACAATTATCAAATGTTTTTAACACCCCCTCTTAATTGTGATGTTGAGCTTATCTCTAAAATGATTGAATTTATCCACCGTGACTGCTTTTGTGAAAATGTCCGCATTTTGTTCTTGCGTCGGACAGAATTGGAGCTCGATTTCCTTGTTCTCTACTAACTCTCTGATGAAGTGATGTCGTAGCTCTATATGCTTCGTCCGTCCGTGGAACACTGGATTTTTTGTCATTGCAATTGTAGACATATTGTCACAGTATATAGTTGTTGGTTCTTTTTGCTTTTGTTGTAGGTCGGTCATTATTCTTCTTAACCATACCGCTTCACATGCTGCACTTGTTGATGCTATGTACTCTGCTTCGGCTGACGATAATGCCACAGTGCTTTGCTTTTTAGAACTCCAAGAGATAACTTTTGTTCCCATACAGAAAACATAGCCTGATGTGCTCTTTCGGTCTTCAATAGAACCTGCCCAATCGCTATCTGTGAAGCCAATTAAATCATTATCTTTTTCTCTTGTATACTTGATGCCAAAATCCTTCGTTCCCTTGATATACCGAAGAATTCTCTTTGCGGCTGCATAGTGTAACTTGCTTGGCTCGCTCATAAACCGAGAAACAATACTAGTTGCATTGACGATGTCTGGTCTTGTATTTGTTAAGTAGATCAGTGAGCCGACTAGACTTCTGAATAAGGTTGGATCAACTTTTGTCGCTCCATCATTTCTTACCAATTTCTCATTGGTACCCATTGGAGTTGCAATTGGTTTGCAATCCATCATGTTGAACCTTTTCAGTAAGTCTTCCGCATATTTTTCTTGAGAAATGAATATTTCTTCTGGAGATTGTTTTACTTGAATCCCAAGAAAATATCGCATAAGTCATAAGTCTGCCATCTCATATTCTTTCATCATCTCCTTCTTAAATTTTTCTGCCATGTCTTGTTTTGTGCTGGCGTAAATTAAATAATCAACGTAGAGACAGACGATTAGGAAATCCGTACCTTGTTTTCTTATGTAGAGGGATGGGTCACTTGGACTTTTCTCGAATCCATTATCTCGGAAGTACTTGTCGATTTTGCTGTTCCATGCACGTGGTGCTTGCTTCAGACCATAAAGTGCTTTGCGGAGACGATAAACCATTTTTTCGTTTCCTTTTCGGACATATCCTTGAGGTTGTTCGACATAAACCTCTTCTTCAAGTTCTCCGTTTAGGAACGCCGACTTTACGTCCAATTGGTAGACTTTCATTTTTAGTTGAGCTGCCAAAGCTAACACCATCCGGATTGTTTCCATGCGAGCGACTGGGGCGAATGTTTCGTTGTAGTCGATTCCTGGTTGCTGTGAATATCCTTTTGCAACTAGCCTTGCCTTGTGCTTCTGAATCGAACCATCTTCGTTGTATTTTGTCTTGTAGACCCATTTCAGACCAATTATTTCTTTGTCATTTGGCTGATTAACAAGCTCCCATGTCTTATTTTTATCGATTACTCGCATTTCTTCATCCATAGCATATCTCCATTTTTCTTCCTTCGCCGCTTCCTCATATTTTTGAGGCTCTAGTGCTATAAATGCACAATTAGATATATCATATATATCTCTTAGGGAACGCACCTTTCTTGGTGGGGCACTTGCACTTGATTCTGATGAACTTGGACTTTGTCGTGTTGGACTAGGAGATCTCGGGCTTGCTGGTGGAGTACTTTCTTCCTGGCGTGGCTTATCTGGCTCATCTTCAATGAGTAGTGGTAACTCGTGGTTGTCTGGTTCATCATTCCAATCACAAGCTTTGAATTCATCGAAGATAACATCTCTTGAAATCACTAGTTCCTTTGTTTCTGGCTTTAAAAGTCTATAGGCTTTAGACTCTTCGCTGTATCCGATGAATATTAACTTTTCTCCTTTTTCATCGAATTTTTCTCTATGTTGGGATGGAATATGTGAGTATGCTACGCAACCAAAAATTCTGAAAGAAGTTACCTCGGGCTTTTTCTTATGCCACGCCTCGTATGGAGTTTTGTTGTGAACCGCTTTTGTTGGAGAGCGATTAAGGATGTAGACTGCTGTGTTGACTGCTTCCGCCCAGTAGGTGTTGGGCAGATTCCTTGCTTTTAGCATACTGCGAGCCATTTCCACGATCGTACGATTTTTCCTTTCCGCGACACCGTTTTGTTGTGGAGTGTATCGGACAGTGAGCTCCTTTTTAATTCCATTTTCTTTGCAGTAGTTGATAAACTCTTTTGAAGTAAATTCTCCACCACGGTCTGTACGGAAGACTTTCAATTGATGGCCACTTTGCTTCTCTGCCAGCGCCTTGAATTCTAGGAATTTAGTGAATGCCTCGGACTTTTGCTCGAGAATGTACACCCACATCATTCTGGTATAATCGTCCACGAATAAAAGAAAATATCTTCTGTTGTTGAGTGAAGTTGTTCTTGTCGGACCGCAGATATCAGCGTGCACCAATTCGAGAGGCCTTCTTGCTCTCCACGATGTCTTGGTAAATGGAAGTCTGTGAAACTTCCCAAGAATACAACCTTCACATACTTTATCTCCACCGTCGATATTGGGAAGACCAATTACCATTCCTTTTGATTTCAGAACCTTTAAGGATCTGTAGTTGAGATGCCCGTATCTCAAATGCCATAGCTTTCCTTCGTCAATATGGTTGGTACTCATTGCACAATTTTCAATTGATGGCATAGATAAGGGAAAGACAAAATTTCCTGACATTTTTACTTTTGCCACCAATTGCTTGTTAATTTTATCATAAATTGTGCATTCTCCGTCTTCGAAATGTAGTGAGTACCCCTTTCTTATAAGTTGTCCAACACTTAATAAATTTTGAGCTAGGCCAGGAACATAAAGAACATCAGATATGTATCGAGTTTTACCTGACCTTGTACGTACGGATATGACTCCTCTTCCTTCAACATTCTGGAACTTTCCATCTCCGAGCTTGACCGGTGGAATCTCTTGCTCCTCCAATTTTACGAAATATTCTTTGTTTCCTGTCATATGGCTGCTGCATCCGCTGTCGACGTACCATATACCTTGCGATTCTTGTTGCGAGGTGAGGCAGGAATAGAATACTTGATTCTGAGAATTGTTTTTCTCGGAATAGTTTGCTTCATTAAGCCAACAATCTTTCTCCATGTGATTTAATTTATCACACTTGGTGTACTTATACTTGCAATCTTCAGTTGCATGTCCAAAATTTTTGCAAACATTGCATCGGAGATTTGAGGAGTTATTTTTTCCGTACCTTTGATTGTTGTTTCTGTAACCTCCTTTTCCTTTTCCACGTCCGCGTGAGTAATTTCTGGGTCCTTGATTTGACGTCGACCCTTTCTCATACTGCGAGTTGGATGATGATCCCCCTCTAGAGCTTTCTTTTTTGGCTTCTGTATTTTTCTTCTTACTGAAATTTATTTTTGATTGAAATGCCTGCTCCAATGGTTGCTCCGCGAACCTACTTATTCTTTTCTCGTGCGCCTCGAGTGAACCCATTAATTCATGTACCGAGAGAGTCGATAAATTTTTTGATTCTTCAATGGCAGCGACGATATGATCAAATTTGAATGGTAAGCTTCTTAATATCTTTTCTACCACTCTTTTATTTTCAATGGTATCTCCATAACTACTGATTTGATTTACTATGCCAGTAACTCTTGAGAAGAAGTTCTGGATAGTTTCATTTTCTTTCATAAGTAAATTATCAAAATCTCGCCATAAATTTTGTAGTTTAATGGAGATTACCTTTTCTGATCCTTGGAATGCTACTTTGAGAATATTCCAGGCCTCCTGTGAAGTTTTTGCCACCGAAATTCGAGGAAAAATAGCTTTGCTTACGCCCTGTTGTAGAAACAGTAATGCTTTAGCATCTTTCTTCTTATTTTCCTTATACTCCTTTTTCTCTGCGTCCGTCCATGACGACAGAGTTTCTGCCGACTCTGGTACTTTATAACCTTCTTCTATAAAATCCCATAGGTCTTGTGAAATGAATAGTGTCTTCATTTGTAGACTCCAATAATCGTAACTCTCACCATCAAAAATTGGAATTAGACTTTGGGCATAGTTGAAACCTTGAATATTTTGGTTAATTGCCATGAGTAGAGTTTTAGGATTACTGGGTTAGGTTTGCTCTGATACCAAATTTGTTGGCGCAATGCGGAAATGTGATGGGTTTATAGAAATGATTTTGAAAGAGAGGTTGGTTAATTGGAAAGTGAGGCTTTGATTAATATGAAAATGAAAATGTTACAAGAGGTTTGTGTAGCAACTTTGGCTTCCACTAGTTGTTTACAAGGAGGCACTTTGGCTCTTACTCTAACTCTAGCTCTCACTCTACTACTTGGTTACTCACTTGAGTTTTTGATGACCACAAAGGCCAACATTTGCTTCTATTTATACTACTTCATGACCAACTACTAAGAATACTCTAGACTTGGAAATCTCTAGAGCTAATTGACCTAGATCATTCTAGAGAAAGAATTCTCTAGATACACATGATGGAAAATGTCTTAGAAGACTCTAGAATGGGCTTGCACTCTTTTTATCTTAGAAGAGTCTAGATATCTCTAGACTGGGCCTATGCATTGAGATAAGCCCATGGGAGTTATAGTTAGCTATCTAGATAATTCTAGATTTACCCATCACAATTATCAAATGTTTTTAACACCCCCTCTTAATTGTGATGTTGAGCTTATCTCTAAAATGATTGAATTTATCCACCGTGACTGCTTTTGTGAAAATGTCCGCATTTTGTTCTTGCGTCGGACAGAATTGGAGCTCGATTTCCTTGTTCTCTACTAACTCTCTGATGAAGTGATGTCGTAGCTCTATATGCTTCGTCCGTCCGTGGAACATTGGATTTTTTGTCATTGCAATTGTAGACATATTGTCACAGTAGATAGTTGTTGGTTCTTTTTGCTTTTGTTGTAGGTCGGTCATTATTCTTCTTAACCATACCGCTTCACATGCTGCACTTGTTGATGCTATGTACTCTGCTTCGGCTGACGATAATGCCACCGTGCTTTGCTTTTTAGAACTCCAAGAGATAACTTTTGTTCCCATACAGAAAACATAGCCTGATGTGCTCTTTCGGTCTTCAATAGAACCTGCCCAATCGCTATCTGTGAAGCCAATTAAATCATTATCTTTTTCTTTTGTATACTTGATGCCAAAATCCTTCGTTCCCTTGATATACCGAAGAATTCTCTTTGCGGCTGCATAGTGTAACTTGCTTGGCTCGCTCATAAACCGAGAAACAATACTGGTTGCATTGACGATGTCTGGTCTTGTATTTGTTAAGTAGATCAGTGAGCCGACTAGACTTCTGAATAAGGTTGGATCAACTTTTGTCGCTCCATCATTTCTTACCAATTTCTCATTGGTACCCATTGGAGTTGCAATTGGTTTGCAATCCATCATGTTGAACCTTTTCAGTAAGTCTTCCGCATATTTTTCTTGAGAAATGAATATTTCTTCTGGAGATTGTTTTACTTGAATCCCAAGAAAATATCGCATAAGTCCTAAGTCTGTCATCTCATATTCTTTCATCATCTCCTTCTTAAATTTTTCTGCCATGTCTTGTTTTGTGCTGGCGTAAATTAAATCATCAACGTAGAGACAGACGATTAGGAAATCCGTACCTTGTTTTCTTATGTAGAGGGATGGCTCACTTGGACTTTTCTCGAATCCATTATCTCGGAAGTACTTGTCGATTTTGCTGTTCCATGCACGCGGTGCTTGCTTCAGACCATAAAGTGCTTTGCGGAGACGATAAACCATTTTTTCGTTTCCTTTTCGGACATATCCTTGAGGTTGTTCGACATAAACCTCTTCTTCAAGTTCTCCGTTTAGGAACGCCGACTTTACGTCCAATTGGTAGACTTTCATTTTTAGTTGAGCTGCCAAAGCTAACACCATCCGGATTGTTTCCATGCGAGCGACTGGGGCGAATGTTTCGTTGTAGTCGATTCCTGGTTGCTGTGAATATCCTTTTGCAACTAGCCTTGCCTTGTGCTTCTGAATCGAACCATCTTCGTTGTATTTTGTCTTGTAGACCCATTTCAGACCAATTATTTCTTTGTCATTTGGCTGATTAACAAGCTCCCATGTCTTATTTTTATCGATTACTCGCATTTCTTCATCCATAGCATATCTCCATTTTTCTTCCTTCGCCGCTTCCTCATATTTTTGAGGCTCTAGTGCTATAAATGCACAATTAGATATATCATATATATCTCTTAGGGAACGCACCTTTCTTGGTGGGGCACTTGCACTTGATTCTGATGAACTTGGACTTTGTCGTGTTGGACTAGGAGATCTCGGGCTTGCTGGTGGAGTACTTTCTTCCTGGCGTGGCTTATCTGGCTCATCTTCAATGAGTAGTGGTAACTCGTGGTTGTCTGGTTCATCATTCCAATCCCAAGCTTTGAATTCATCGAAGATAACATCTCTTGAAATCACCAGTTCCTTTGTTTCTGGCTTTAAAAGTCTATAGGCTTTAGACTCTTCGCTGTATCCGATGAATATTAACTTTTCTCCTTTTTCATCGAATTTTTCTCTATGTTGGGATGGAATATGTGAGTATGCTACGCAACCAAAAATTCTGAAAGAAGTTACCTCGGGCTTTTTCTTATGCCACGCCTCGTATGGAGTTTTGTTGTGAACCGCTTTTGTTGGAGAGCGATTAAGGATGTAGACTGCTGTGTTGACTGCTTCCGCCCAGTAGGTGTTGGGTAGCTTCCTTGCTTTTAGCATACTGCGAGCCATTTCCACGATCGTACGATTTTTCCTTTCCGCGACACCGTTTTGTTGTGGAGTGTATCGGACAGTGAGCTCCTTTTTAATTCCATTTTCTTTGCAGTAGTTGATAAACTCTTTTGAAGTAAATTCTCCACCACGGTCTGTACGGAAGACTTTCAATTGATGGCCACTTTGCTTCTCTGCCAGCGCCTTGAATTCTAGGAATTTAGTGAATGCCTCAGACTTTTGCTCGAGAATGTACACCCACATCATTCTGGTATAATCGTCCACGAATAAGAGAAAATATCTTCTGTTGTTGAGTGAAGTTGTTCTTGTCGGACCGCAGATATCAGCGTGCACCAATTCGAGGGGCCTTCTTGCTCTCCACGATGTCTTGGTAAATGGAAGTCTGTGAAACTTCCCAAGAATACAACCTTCACATACTTTATCTCCACCGTCGATATTGGGAAGACCAATTACCATGCCTTTTGATTTCAGAACCTTTAAGGATCTGTAGTTGAGATGCCCGTATCTCAAATGCCATAGCTTTCCTTCGTCAATATGGTTGGTACTCATTGCACAATTTTCAATTGATGGCATAGATAAGGGAAAGACAAAATTTCCTGACATTTTTACTTTTGCCACCAATTGCTTGTTAATTTTATCATAAATTGTGCATTCTCCGTCTTCGAAATGTAGTGAGTACCCCTTTCTTATAAGTTGTCCAACACTTAATAAATTTTGAGCTAGGCCAGGAACATAAAGAACATCAGATATGTATCGAGTTTTACCTGACCTTGTACGTACGGATATGACTCCTCTTCCTTCAACATTCTGGAACTTTCCATCTCCGAGCTTGACCGGTGGAATCTCTTGCTCCTCCAATTTTACGAAATATTCTTTGTTTCCTGTCATATGGCTGCTGCATCCGCTGTCGACGTACCATATACCTTGCGATTCTTGTTGCGAGGTGAGGCAGGAATAGAATACTTGATTCTGAGAATTGTTTTTCTCGGAATAGTTTGCTTCATTAAGCCAACAATCTTTCTCCATGTGATTTAATTTATCACACTTGGTGCACTTATACTTGCAATCTTCAGTTGCATGTCCAAAATTTTTGCAAACATTGCATCGGAGATTTGAGGAGTTATTTTTTCCGTACCTTTGATTGTTGTTTCTATAACCTCCTTTTCCTTTTCCACGTCCGCGGGAGTAATTTCTGGGTCCTTGATTTGACGTCGACCCTTTCTCATACTGCGAGTTGGATGATGATCCCCCTCTAGAGCTTTCTTTTTTGGCTTCTGTATTTTTCTTCTCACTGAAATTTATTTTTGATTGAAATGCCTGCTCCAATGGTTTCTCCGCGAACCTATTTATTCTTTTCTCGTGCGCCTCGAGTGAACCCATTAATTCATGTACCGAGAGAGTCGATAAATTTTTTGATTCTTCAATGGCAGCGACGATATGATCAAATTTGAATGGTAAGCTTCTTAATATCTTTTCTACCACTCTTTTATTTTCAATGGTATCTCCATAACTACTGATTTGATTTACTATGCCAGTAACTCTTGAGAAGAAGTTCTGCATAGTTTCATTTTCTTTCATAAGTAAATTATCAAAATCTCGCCATAAATTTTGTAGTTTAATGGAGATTACCTTTTCTGATCCTTGGAATGCTACTTTGAGAATATTCCAGGCCTCCTGTGAAGTTTTTGCCACCGAAATTCGAGGAAAAATTGCTTTTCTTACGCCCTGTTGTAGATACAGTAATGCTTTAGCATCTTTCTTCTTATTTTCCTTATACTCTTTTTTCTCTGCGTCCGTCCATGACGACAGAGTTTCTGCTGACTCTGGTACTTTATAACCTTCTTCTATAAAATCCCATAGGTCTTGTGAAATGAATAGTGTCTTCATTTGTAGACTCCAATAATCGTAACTCTCACCATCAAAAATTGGAATTAGACTTTGGGCATAGTTGAAACCTTGAATATTTTGGTTAATTGCCATGAGTAGAGTTTTAGGATTACTGGGTTAGGTTTGCTCTGATACCAAATTTGTTGGCGCAATGCGGAAATGTGATGGGTTTATGGAAATGATTTTGAAAGAGAGGTTGGTTAATTGGAAAGTGAGGCTTTGATTAATATGAAAATGAAAATGTTACAAGAGGTTTGTGTAGCAACTTTGGCTTCCACTAGTTGTTTACAAAGAGGCACTTTGGCTCTTACTCTAACTCTAGCTCTCACTCTACTACTTGGTTACTCACTTGAATTTTTGATGACCACAAAGGCCAACATTTGCTTCTATTTATACTACTTCATGACCAACTACTAAGAATACTCTAGACTTGGAAATCTCTAGAGCTAATTGACCTAGATCATTCTAGAGAAAGAATTCTCTAGATACACATGATGGAAAATGTCTTAGAAGACTCTAGAATGGGCTTGCACTCTTTTTATCTTAGAAGAGTCTAGATATCTCTAGACTGGGCCTATGCATTGAGATAAGCCCATGGGAGTTATAGTTAGCTATCTAGATAATTCTAGATTTACCCATCACAATTATCAAATGTTTTTAACAGCTTATGGCTGTATCATCTTAATAAAGTTCATGAGTCATGACTTAATATCTGGTAAATTAGGTATTAAACTATGAAACCAACAGTAGATTGATAAACAATATAGGCATTCCTGTTGTCTATTATGGGGCATACTAAAGTATGTAGTTCGGAAATTGAAAAAATAAGTTAGCAATTTTAATTTCACACTTGTGCTGACACATCATCACCTTGAAAGCATTTGCAAATTTCAAGTGATAACTCATGTAAGCAAGGAGCTTCTATACTGGGTTAATGGCTGTATCATCATCATGTATTGTAACAATCATCTTTATAAATTTCATGAGTCATGTGGTACACTACGGATATCCTAAGATTATCAGAGTTTATTGGATTAAAATGGTTGTGTTCAAATATTGTTACCCAAATCTTAGCAGTAAAAGACTTACAATTCAATTCAGTCAAATTCACAAGTGATAACCCTAGCTTGAATCAAGAAATAACGGAGAAATTAGGGCTTACCTTCATGGTTAGAGAGGAGTTTTCTGAGCAGACACCGATTTGTACATACTCTGAAGCTCTTTGCGATGTGCTGTTCAGCTGAAACGAACCCTGAAATTGAATAAATTTTCTTCTTCTCTGCATAAATCGAAAACCCTAATCGGTACTTACTGTGCCGTCACTCATCACTCAGATAAAATAGTGTTTCCGGAGGAAAATCACCTTTACTCTTTTTATTACAGTAATAAAGATTAAAGAGTGAATTGAAAGAACAAAAAAGAGATAAAAGGAAAGATTCATTGGGCTTATATCGTTATTCCCATTTTATGATAAGGGGGGTCTTAGGGGTTCATAAAATACTAACTTACCCTTTAGTATTTTAAATTACTTCATTACCCACATAAAATTTACTCAATAGGATATTATTTCAGATTTGTTGACTTACGAAGAAATAATTAAGGGTTTCATGGGAAAAGACGAAAGTGATGATGTGGAATTCTCGCCTTAGGTTAGTATGTAAAGAAGAAAAACGAAAACAGAATACCAAGGAATTATGGGCCTGTGCATAATTTTATCACCGAAAATGAGCACGACCATGAATTTTTTTTGCTGTGGGTTTCAGAGTGGAAAAGTCTACAAAATTGGATTTGACTGTAGTTTTCACTTATATAAAACCTTGTCAATTTGAATTTGACCGTATGAGATGGGGAGTGCCTAACTATATTAATTGAACTAAGTTAATTAGTGACTCGGTGGGTTAACTAATTAATGACCCACATGAATTGAGCCATTGATATAAACAAGTGACTCTACAAATCTCCTTTGCAAAAAAAGTTGTGAATTTTGTTCGAGGAAGTTTACATTATGATCCAGGTATTAAGATAACTACACCTACTTCGTAACAAAGTCTCAAGAGAGTAACTTTTTAGCCTCCTAATTTTTTTTTTTGCACAACATGGTACACATTTGAACTAGGGCTGTCAATGGTTCCAGGTCCTGCCGGGTATCATTGGACCCGAACCCTATTTATAAAAGTCGGGTCTGGTTTTTAAATTTGTGGACCCAAACCTTACTTAAAATACCAGATACCCACCGGTTCCGGATACCTGTTGGGTATTAAGAAAACACATAAAAAATTCAAAAACTTGACATATTTCTCTTTTTTGGCTTGAATCAAACTTACTTCTAAAAAATTTGTTATTATTTCTTTATTAATATACTAAACAAAGATTAAATGTAAGAAACCATGAAAGATAAAAAAAAATCAAAACAAAAAATAGCAAAATACTTATCTAAAAAGAGGAATAAAAGAATGTATAATCGAATACCCATTACCCCCGGATACCCGTTGGATATTACCAGTTCGGACCCATTTAGGTAATTATCCGTCGGGTCCTAATTAGTTAATGGGTCCAATTTTAGGACTCTGAACCGGACCCTATTCATCCGGATACGGTTTCAGTACCGGGTAATGGGTACCCATTGACAACCCTAATTTGAACCATATGTTAGACTCCATTTGGTTGCAGATGATCTTCGTATGTGGATTTATCCACTTTTATGAGTTGGTTTGGAGTTACATAGTCTCTTTTTCATAAAAAAATTTATTGGGAATTGGAGAAGCTCTTATTATCAGCCGTTCGATATAACTTTGTTGCAGGCATAAGAGCATGATGACCCGTACTTTCCGGATGAAAGAGCATGCTACCGTGCAAATTGGAGATCTTCAGAAAGTGTTTCTATAAAACAACCAAAGTTTTTAACCTTTTATTGTTGTTATTGATTTTCCTACTTTAGAAAATCATGTTATGTTTCTTATGTAGTTTGTACCTAAGTTGAGATGTTTGTTATTCATCGTTGGTGGGTTGTATAATAACTTCTCTTCGAATTCTTCATTAGAATCATGTTAATATAAATTGTATAGTTTGATTTGTACTTGTCGTACAATCTATATTGTCATTGCGTTGCGATTCGTAGATATCATGCTAACTGTGGCCAATGATTGTTTGAAACTCTGCGGTCGACATGCAATGCACTGCAGTCAACGCGTATATTATAATATATAAGATACACTTGCAAGCTATTATGGGGAATATGTCTTTCTTGCGATCAAAGATCAATGTAACGGAAATGTATCTCGTTTATCTCAAAACTTTGGAGAGAGTAGGTAAGTTACAGTGACATATGGACCAGCACTACAAAATAAGTGGCATCTAGGAACTGCCATTTTTCCAAAACATCCTGATAAGGGCTATCCGGGACATTCATGGACAACCGTTTGTGTGTTACAGCATATTAATGTCCCGTCACTATAAGAAAACACAATAGGTGAAACAGGAGATGCTAGACAAACCGCCACTAATACCTTTTGGGTTTTTGAGTCTTTTGAGACACTTTTGGAATGTTCCAAGAGGCCATATATTTTGCACTGCCATATCTGCTATTATTATTGTTATTATTATTATTAGATAAAGAGTATTACTTTAACTAGTTGGAAGCCTGACAAGCTACTCTCCAACAACGTACTACTTGATTAATTAATTGAACATGTTGTTTTCTAGCCTACCAGCAAACCTCATAGGTAACCTCATGCGTCACATATATTATTCCGGTTAGGATATATTATTATTATTATTATCATTCTGGATAAGATATACTACATATACTATGCAATCGAAGACCATGCATGATAAAGTATCTAGTTGAATTATCGTATTAATGAGTCTGGGCGTGTATAACATAGAGATATCACCAACTTAGATAAGCTAAAGAAAGACAATTACTCTATATAAGATTGACAATCCTATTACACTTAATGTAGTTATCATGCGCCTTCAACCTCAAGTTGGAGTGCTCAACGAGTCGTTAGCTAAATCCTGGTCCCAACTTATAATAGTCATCCATAAGGGCGTTGCCAATTAAATCGCAATATGGATCCATTGTTAGTCACTAGTTTTGGTAAACCAAAACCCACGTCCATCGATAAAATTATTAAGCTAGATGTTTTGTTGTTGAAACCATGTTTGTATCATCATAACCATCTCCTTTTTACTCCATTAGTTTCAAAATAATAGGATGGTTTCATGTACAGATTACACATGAAACTAGCCTGTCATTTTGAAATCAATGTACTATATATTAGAGCTTGAGAGAGATTTATAGGTAAATAAGTTATAGCAACATTTATTCACCGAAGTATGGATGATATGTATATGATTAAATATTCATGGAGATACGTGTCTTGCCCATCAAAGACCACATAACATTCATAAAATATGAACCAAGGGTTTCCATATGTCGAGTCTGATTTTGTGCACTCTTTAATGAGTTTATAGTTGACATTTCGATCTCTACCAATGATTTGATATATAGGGTTATTGTTAGAGAACTCGCAAGCGCTGCTATCTCAGGCTTGTTTGTCAAGTTTAGTTGCCAAAACTATAAGTCTTGATTTCTAGTCTATTTATAGTTAAGTCTCGGATTAGGATAGTAAGTGTAGTTGAGCATTAGACTTCACGACGTTCATCGATTGAAGACGAAGAACTACTAAGGGGATCTTGTGGAACTTCATCAACAAAAGGTATGCGGAGACTTGAACTCCTCTATCACTCAAAAGTCTATCTACTCTATCTCACATTTGAGACAAAAGTCGTATAGCTATATAGACTTCGATACTACACAATTGATATTTTGAGATGAGTTTAACCCTCTTACATATTTCTCGGAATACGTGTTGGTAAGCTTTCGCTTTAACCAAGTTCATCTTATATTCTTGACGAAAGTCAAAAGATGATCATGTGAAAATCGCCTGGTAACATCTTACAGGATTTGTGTGAGACAGTCATTTGATAAAGACCCGGAATGTTTCGTATTGATCATTCGATCACTTGAAAATTGCTTTGAAGCTAATAGTTTGTGTGAGACAGCTATTGTCGTCTTCTAAGAATATTTCAATGATTGAAATGAGAGTTTAAAACAATTAACCATGATTCGATATAACACAGTATGCTTACTTGTATGCTAACTGTTACAAGTTATCCCAAGTCCGGGAACCATGGTATGCATACCCGTATGTATACTGGTTGGTTAGTTGAAAGTCTGGAAACTTAGTATGCATACCCTATGCGTACCGGCGTGGAAGTTCAAGTCCGAAAATTCAACTGAGTTTGGAGGTATGCGTATCCGTTCGCATATATTATTCCTGCTAGGATATATTATTATTATTATTATCATCATTCCGGATAGGATATACTACATATATTATGCAATCGAAGACCATGCATGATAAAGTATCTAGCTGAATTATTGTATTAATGAGTCTGGTGTATAACATAGAGATATCACCAACTTAGATAAACTAAAGAAAGACAATTACTCTATATAAGATTGACAATCCTATTACACTTAATGTAGTTATCATGCCCCTTCAACCTCAAGTTGGAGTGCCCAGTGAGTCGTAAGCTTAATCCTGGTCCCAACTTATAATGGTCATCCATAAGGGTGTTGCCAATTAAGTCGCAAAATGGATCCATTGTTAGCCAATAGTTTTGGTAAACCAAAACCCACGTCCATCGATCAAATTATTAATCTAGATGTTTTTTTGTTGAAACCACGTTTGTATCATCATAAACATCTCCTTTTTACTCCATTAGTTTCAAAATAATAGGTTGGTTTCATGTACAAATTACACATGAAACTAGCCTGTTATTTTGAAATCAATGTAGTATATATTAGAGCTTGAGAGAGATTTATAGGTAAATAAGTTATGGCAACGTTTATTCACCGAAGTATGGATGATATCTATATGATTAATTTTTCGTGGAGATACGTCTTTTGCCCATCAAAGACCACATAACATTCATAAAATATGAACCAAGGGTTTCCGTATGTCGAGTCCGATTTTTTTCAATCTTTAATGAGTTTATAGTTGACATTTCGATCTCTACCAATGATTTGGTATATAGAGTTATTGTTAGAGCACTCGCAAGCGTTTCTATCTCAAGCTTGTTTATCAAGTATAGTTGCTAAAACTATAAGTCTTGAATCTAGTCTACTTATAGTTAAATCTCGGATTAGGATAGTAAGTGTAGTTGAGCATTAGACTTCACGGCGTTCATCGATTGAAGACGAAAAACTACTAAGGGGATCTTGTGGAACTTCATCAACAAAAGGTATGCGTAGACTTGAACTCCTCTATCACTCAAAAGTCTATTTACTCTATCTTCCATTTGAGAGAAAAGTCGTATAGCTATATAGACTTCGATTATACACAATTGATAACTCGCTTACATATTTCACGAAATATGTGTTGGTAAGCTTTCGATTTAACCAAGTTCATCTTATATTCTTGACGAAAGTCAAAACATGATCATGTGAAAATTGCCTGGTACATCTTACAGGATTTGTGTGAGACATTTGATGTAGACTCGGAATGTTTCATATTGATCATTCGATCACTTGAAAATTGCTTTGAAGCTAATAGTTTGTGTGAGACAGTTATTGTCGTCTTCTAATAATATTTCAATGATCGAAATGGGAGTTTAAAGAAATTAACCATAATTGGATATAGCACAATATGCTTACTTGTATGCTAACTGTTACAAGTTATCCCAAGTCCGGGAACCATGGTATACATACCCGTATGCGTACTAGTTGGTTAGTTGAAAGTCTGGGAACTTAGTATGCATACTCGTATGCGTACCGGCGTGGAAGTTCAAGTTCGGGAATTCAACTGAGTTTGGAGGTATGCGTACCCGTTCACATTCTGGCGAACCCAAACCAGGTCCGACCACTTAGGTATGCGTACCCGTTTGCGTACTTGAGTAGGTTATGTTCATATATCGGTTTGTTCATGAATTAATAAATTTATATATTAAGGAATGGTCTTTTGCAAACCGTGGCTGTAATGTTCATGAACTGATTCGAGTGAATCAAAATCGATTTTGCTTCAATTGTGTCTTGTATACTTCTATGAGAATATAAACAATTGAACAACTCTAGAAATAGTTTCATCTGAATCATTTGAACTAGTTATGGTTATGATGAACAAGGTTGATATGAAAGTGTTCATATGGCTAACTTCGGTTAACTATTGTTGAGCCAACAATGTGTACATGTTTAGGTATGGTTACTCATAACTAAATGAAGTCACTTTTCATTTGTATGTAACAAACTAAGTTCGATTTAACGGTTGAAATATATTAGCTTGAGTCTAATCAGGTTTCCATGTAACAGTGAATATTGAATGCTTTGTTACCAAGGTAACATTGATTGCAAAACCTGATTTGAAGACTATATAAGGGAAAACTCTATCAACTGGGAAACCTAATCCCCACACCTCATGTGTGATACTAGTTGCGACTAGAGTCGATTCTCCTTTAACCTTAGTTTTTTTCCCAAAACCCTATAGGTTAACCAATTGAAGACTTCATTGAGATTGTGAAGCCAGACCCAACTATTTTCTTTGTAGTTGCGTGTTCTTATCTTGCTGTATTCTATCGTATTGATTACTACCTTCTCTAAGATTTGATCGAGATTTAATCTCCAATAGGCAAGATAAAGATTATTGTGAGGTGATTGATATTACTAGGATGTTCTTCGGGAATATAAGTCCGGTATATCAATTGGTTCCTGTTCACCTTGATTTTATCAAAAGACGGAACAAAACTCGTAGGTATTTCTGAGGGAGACAGATTTATCTATCCAATAGACTTTTGTGTGTGAGACAGATTTGTTTATCAAGTCTTTGACTTTGGGTTGTAGCAACTCTTAATTGTAGATGAGATCAGCTAAGGGAATCAAGTGCGCAGAGTCCTGCTGGGATTCAGAGGCGTAAGGAACGTGATTGTACCTTAATCAGTGTGAGATTGGTTAGGGCTCAACTACATTCCAGTCTGAAGTTAACTTGGAGTAGGCTAGTGTCTGTAGCGGCTTAATACAGTGTGGTGTTCAAAATATCGCACGACCCATAAAGGAGCACAAAAACTCTTTTGTTAGAG
This sequence comes from Papaver somniferum, assembly GCF_003573695.1. Lineage (NCBI taxonomy): Eukaryota > Viridiplantae > Streptophyta > Magnoliopsida > Ranunculales > Papaveraceae > Papaver > Papaver somniferum. Next base: position 1,544,807 of record NW_020650526.1, read on the forward strand.
CGCGAGAGAACGTAACACGATCGTGAGAAGACGTAGCACGAGCATGAGAAGATGTAGCACGAGCATGAGAAGACGTATCATGAGCACATGCGAGAAGATTCAATATGAGTGTGCGATAATAATGCACGTCAGATCCGAAAATAAGGGCTTTATTAGCTGTACTCCACTATTTGTTAGTTGTCATCCACTATGTAAACACCTATATAAAGAGAAAGTCAAAGAGAGAGAAAACAGTTTTGGATGTGCTATTATTATCTCCTTCTTCTTCCTCTAAACTAGATCTAGAGATCTACCAAGAACCCATTAATGTATATTCTAAATGTAATACTCATGTAACCTCAACAATCATAGTGAAGAACCATGGATGTAGATCACATTGATCGAACCATGTAAAAAATTCTTGTGTTTACATCCATGGTTCGATCAATGTGATCTACATCCATGGTTCTTCACTATGATTGTTGAGGTTACATGAGTATTACATTTAGAATATCCATTAATGGGTTCTTGGTAGATCTCTAGATCTAGTTTAGAGGAAGAAGAAGGAGATAATAATAGCACATCCAAAACTGTTTTCTCTCTCTTTGACTTTCTCTTTATATAGGTGTTTACATAGTGGATGACAGCTAACAAATAGTGGAGTACAGCTAATAAAGCCCTTATTTTCGGATCTGACGTGCATTATTATCGCACACTCATATTGAATCTTCTCGCATGTGCTCATGCTACGTCTTCTCATGCTCGTGCTACATCTTCTCATGCTCGTGCTACGTCTTCTCACGATCGTGTTACGTTCTCTCGCGCTCTAACAAAAGAGTTTTTGTGCTCCTTTATGGGTCGTGCGATATTTTGCTCCTACATTTTGCCTCTTTTTTCTTTAATATTGCTTGAAGAGCGATCTTTAAGAAAAAATCCTCCTTGTTGTAGTTGTTGGAGGAACGAGCGAAAGAATACTGGACTTGGAAAGTACGTACTTGCCTTTATTCTTTTGCGAAGTTCTGAAGTTTGTTGTTGTTGATCAGAAATTCTTGATGGAAGGTGTTGATGGTGGTTTTTAGACAAGGGGTAAAATCGTAAAACCTTACGCATAGCATAACGTCACCGGTGACGCTAAACACATTTATTAGAACATTTAATGCACTTATGTAAAAAATTAACAGGGTATCTTTTTTCAAATGCTAAACTAGGGTTTCGACATACAAAACCATAAGTCGCACAATCGCTGCGCATCATGGCAACTATGCCGAAACCAAAGCCGCACAATCGATGCGCCTCATTGCAACTATGCCAAAACCAGAGCCGCACAATCGATGGGCATCATGGCAACTATGCCAAAACCAAAGCCGCACAATCGTTGCGCATCATGGCAACCATGACAAAACAAAGCCGCACAATAGTTGCACATCATGGAAACCATGCCAAAACCAAAGCCGCACAATCGCTGCGCACCATGGAAACTATGCCAAAACCAAAGCCTCACAATCGCTGCGCATCATGGAAACTATGCCAAAACCAAATCCTCACAATCGTTGCGCATCATGGAAATTATTCCAAAACCAAAGCCGCACAATCGTGCGCAACATGACAACCATGCCAAAAACAAGCCGCACAATCATTGCGCTTCAATGCAACCGTGCCAAATTCGAGTTGCACAATCATTGCGCTTCACGGCAACCGTGCCAAATTCGAGCTGCACAATCATTGCGCCACACGCGCCATTGGCACATGCCAAGCGACGTTTGCAACCTAGCATGCCAAGACGTGCAAACCTAGGGCCAAGCCGCCACACGCGCCATTGGCACATGCCAAGCGACGCTTGCAACCTAGCATGCCAAGCCGTGCAAACATAGGGCCAAGCCGCCACACGCGCCATTGGAACATGCCAAGCGACTCTTGCGACGTAGCATGCCAAGCCGTGCAAACCTAGGGCCAAGC
>NW_020650526.1:1547074-1570335 GCF_003573695.1 Papaver somniferum
ACGCGCCATTGACACATGCCAAGCGATGCTTGCGACCTAGCATGCCAAGCCGTGCAAACCTAGGGCCAAGCCGTCACACGCGCCATTGGCACATACCAAGCGACGCTTGTGACCTAGCATGCCGAGTCGTGCAAACCTAGGGCCAAGCCGCCACACGCGCCATTGGCATATGCCAAGCGACGCTTGCGACCGAGCATGCCCAGCCGTGCAAACCTAGGGCCCAGCCGCCACACGCGCCATTGGCACATTCCAAGCGACGCTTGCAACCTAGCATGCCAAGCCGCCACACGCGCCATTGGCACATGCCAAGCGACCCTTACAACCTAGCATGCCAACCCGTGCAAACCTAGGGCCAAAGCCGCTACTCGTGCCATTGGCACATGCCATGCAACACTTGCATTTTGGCATTACCACTTGCACCCGATGTGCAACCTACAACCAAGGAATTCTGCACAAGCCGTTGGCACATGCCGTGCCTACATCAAAGGCCACGATTTCTCTTAAGATGCAAAATCTCGACCGTCGAAGGTCGCTACTGAGCCGACACATCTCTCAAGCTCAACTTATCAAACACCAGCGACATGCTACACGTTTTCCACGAAAACACTCGAGACATCAATACATGTCACAAACTGGGGGATGCTCTTTAGGGTTTTGGTTTGGCGGTTTACAGCGTGCGACATACACAAATGCCCGCTTCAAGACAGTGTATTAAGAATAAAACGGTTAGTAAATGCAGGAAGTAATGGTGAAACGCTCTTTCATTATGGAACATCAATTCCATCAATACCATGCGTTACCACATCTTCCCATTTAACTCATATGTTTCTTTTTCTTACGAGGCCAGAATACGTTTCACTTAGACTTATATGAATAGGTCTTACCTATTTCCACCAAGACAACAAGTTTTTGTTCAGGAGAAATACAATACTCAGAAAGGCAACTTTCCTAACTTTCCCAAAAGCTTTCACCTTATGATACAAGTCAAGTAATACTCTTCCAGAACTGTTCTGGTCTCAACACTCTCTTTGCTTACCTCTCTAAACCTGCCCTTCTCCTCCTCTTTGTGACCGAAGCAAATCCAGAACGACCATTTCTTGGTTTAGGCCGGAGTTGTACAGATTGACCTCTCGAATATAAAGTACTCCCGTGCAGCACATTTGTTTAGGGTTTAGATCTGTTTCTCACCCTCTTACCGGAATTACCAAAATCGGCAGAAACGATTTTCATCCATAAACAGAAGGATTCTTTGTTTTTGATTTTGCCTCTGCATACTTGGTGTTGAGATGATGTTGGACGACTTTAAGCTTTAATGGGCTTGGTTATTTGGAGATTCTATTGAGCTTGAGTGTGTTTGATCTTGTAAAGATGATTCTTCATAAGTTATTGATGAATTGTTGTGTGTGGTTTCTATGTCATGTCTTATATTTTTCTTACTCCATTGTTGGTGAGGATTCTTGCTATTCATGAGCGAACATCTTCTTTGGAAATGATTCTGACCGAGAAGATAAAGAACATAAAATATTTTCTTGGTAATCCATAGTTGCCTCTGTTCTTTATCTATGAGGGAAGAATCCTTGAGAAAGTGTTGGATGAGCGAGTTGTTTCTTCATGTCTTTCTTCTTTGTTGGGGATGTGGAGTACTTCTCTCTTCATTCTTTTCTTGCCCATGCCTTATCTATTCTTCTCATGCGAATTAACTAAGCGAAATAATCGCATACTTATTTGGTTATGTCATCCTATTTATCCTGCCTCAGCCTTCTGCATGGTATTGATTCTTTCGTACTTTATCGTGCGATATTATTCCATAAAATATTGGAAAACCACTAGTGGAGAATGGATTTTTAACTACTTCCTGGGCTTTAAAAAAACAACTTCTGTGTGCTGATGTAACTATATGAGCTATGAGACACAATTGTTTTCTAAGGAAAAAGAAAACTTGTCTCCGTCACAATCATTTCAATGAGGGATATTTCTGTAAAAAACCAAAGCTTCACCATGGATTTTAGAAACAACTGTGAGACCAAGATATTTCCATAGTCCCAGTTTTCAAGGCAAAGACGTGGTCTTCTTACCTCGAACCCAGCTGCGTCTCTTCCTTATCCTTTTTTCCTCTGAAAACTAAACCATAACTAAAACCCATTGTTCTCCTTCTAATCGTTTCTCCCAGAAGCCATGATTCAATCTAAAGCTTTCAACAATTTCTTCAATCCGTGACCAATTCCTTCGATCTATAAATATTTTATTTTTTCAATCTCAATTATGAACCATTTTTTTCTCTTTCTTAACTGGTAATGATAATCTGAAAAACCCTAAATCGAATATCGGGTCTTGTGTTTCCTGCCGGTACTAATGTTAATCTCAAAAACTCGTGACTGTAGTTGTCTTTTTGAGTCTGCTTTTACTGTTTGAAAACTCGGATTAGTAGTTTTGAGTTTTGGGTATTTGAAGCTTTTAGTGGTGCAAATCAAGCATATCTTGTAGATACTCTTAAGGTAGTACTTGATATGTAGTTTTGAGTTTCATTTTTTTTTATTATTTTTTTTTTTGAATGCAGGGTTTTGATTTTGATTGGGGTTTTTGTTGTTGCTATTGCAGGGTAATCTAATGCCATTGTCGCAAGGAGCACAATTCCCTTTCAACAAATGTTAATAAACGTGCTTATGCTCTGCAAGAGATTCAGGTTTGTTTTAATTTTTAATTTGGGTTTGTATTTGTAACAACCATAGTTTCACTCTGTATCATTTCTGTATATATATTTTTTTCAGTTGGGGATTTGGTTTCGATTAAATGTCCCCAACTTGTTGAAGCTCCAGTCTCCATGATACAATTCCGCAGTTGGTGTGTATGATAGTACTCTAGTGATCCTATTTGATTATAATTTAAAAGATCAAGTATTCCTTCTCCTGACATGTGTGGGCTATGGTTGGTATAACTCCATCTGATTTGTTCATTCCTGCTATTATGTTCATTCATCCTTCGATGTTACTATAACTCATCTGGTTTGTTCATTTATCTTTGGCGGATGGTAAAATCTCAAATTATGTGGTGAAGATACTGTGTTTCTTTACCCTGTTCGCAATTTGTATGTAGTGAAAATGTTGTGTAGTGAGGTTATGTGTTATGGAACCTACTCAGTTTAAGAAATGTATGCATCTGAGCTTTAACCTATCAATTGAAGTTGGTCAATTTTTTTTTTCTTTATCCTGTAGGAAACTTTGGTGAAGTTGTACACATGGAGTTGGAAATTGATCGTGGTGTAAGTTCAAAGAAAATTGTGTTGTGGTTTCTTTTACGGCTTATCATTGGACAGTTGAAATAGTTCTTTATGCTTGCAGGTTAATCTTCCCCGTCAATTTGGATATGTTGATGTTTGTACTAGGTTTCAAGAACTAGGTCATGATAATGTTGTAGAAGAATTTAACAAACTAGATCAAACAAATACAATGGTGGAATATCAAAAACATTTTGAAGAGTTAAAATCGTTAATGTTAGCTAAGAATCCATCTCTGACTGAGGATTATTTCATTCATATATAGCTTCATTAGTGGACTGAAAGAGGATATAAAAAAGGTAGTTCAAATGTTTACTCCTAATACTTTACAACAAGCTATTTTTCTGGTTAGGAGACAAGTGCATCATGGACAAAGCAGCTAGATCTCAGCCACAATTTTCAAACAAATTTGCTTAGAGGGGTAAGACATTAACAATTTCGAATAAGTCTCTCACTCTTCCTTCCTTGGTCACTACACAAATTGTTACCAGCCCTACCACAAGTCCTACATTGCAGCCGGTGAAGAAGCTCACTTATGCTGAAATGCGAGCAAAAAGAGAGAAAGACTCTGTTATAATTGCGATGAGCAGTACACCAAGGATCATAAGTTTCTAAAGCAACAACCGTATATGATAGTAGTTGATGATGAAGAAGGTGTGCATTCTGTGGAAGGGGGTGTAGAATCTTGTCCAACTATCATGGAGTTTGAGGAGGAAATGGAGATATCAGAGCACGCGTTAGCTGTAATTATATCTCAATCTACTATTAAGATTAAAGGGCAAGTGAAGACGCAAGGTCTGACTATTTTAGTGGACAATGGGAGTACCCACAGTTTTCTAAACCCATCAGCAGCTAGGAGAAGTGGTGCCCTTATTATACCAACTCAGACACTGCAAGTCACTGTAGCAGATGGAAATATGTTTCTCAGTCAAGCACATTGTCCGGGTTTTACTTGGAATATGCAAGGGCATACTTTTTCTCATGACTTGCACCTTCTCGATTTAGGAGTTTGTGATATGGTTCTTGGGGTGGACTGGATACGGAAGTTAAGTCCAATGTTGTTCCATTTCAAGAAATTGATGATCCGATTTCAGCACAAGTGTAAGGATATTACATTTGGTTGGTCACCAGGAGGAAGAAATTCGTATATCTCAAATGTGAGGAAAATCATTTCACAGATTACTTCGCAGTGATGACCCTGTCTTGTTTGGTCAGCTATCCTTTATCTCTTCTACAGCTGCATCAACGGACATTGCTGCCCCAATTGCTGAAGTTTTGGACCAGTTCTCTCTGGTCTTCCAACTACCCACCTCAGTGCCACCAGAGAGAGATCAGGATCATCATATCCCCTTGGTGCCAAATTCAACTCCACCCAACCATAGGCCTTACCGCATTACCTTTTGTACAGAAATCTGTAATTTAAAAACTAGTGCAAGAGATGCTCACAACGGGGAGTCATTCAGCCTAGCGACAGTCCGTTTTCTTCTCCGGTGCCGTTGGTCAAGAAAAATGATGGAGATTGGAATTTCTGCGTCGACTACCGCAAGCTCAACTCCATTACTATTAAAGATAAGTACCACATCCCCATTATTGATGAGCTACTTCTTGAGCTTCATGGCTTACAGTTTTTTCTAAGATAGTCCTTCGATCTGGTTATCACCAGATTCGAATACACCCCCCGGATGTGCAGAAAACTGCTTTTCGTACACATCACGGTCATTTTGAATGTCGAGTCATGCCATTTTGGCTTACTAAGGCCCCGAAAACTTTCCAATCCCTTATGAACGACATTTTCAAACCTTATCTTTGAAAGTTAATTCTTGTTTTTCGACGACATATTGGTCTATAGTCCCAACTTAGCCTCACACTGTGACCATATCTTAGAATTACTTTAGTTATTCTACAAGAATACTCACTTCTAGCTAAGCGCAGCAAATGCAGTTTTGGTCAACACCAACTCGAATATCTAGGTCATATAATTAGTGATAAAGGAGTCCCAGCTGACCCTGCTAAAATCGAATGCATGCTGAATTAGCCGCGACCTACTACACTCAAAGGATTGCGTGGAATTTTGGGTTTAACAGGGTACTACCGCAAATACGTTAAAGATTATGGCCTCATTTTTCATCCCTTAACTGCTTTGTTAAAGAAAAATATTTTCTCATGGACTTCAGCGGCTACATTGGCTTTTGAACAGTTAAAGAGGGTAGTCACCACGACTCTGGTTCTCATATTACCTGATTACACTAAGGAGTTTGAGGTTGATACAAATGCTAGTGATAGTGGCGCGGGAGCAATTCTGATGCAACTAGGGAGACCTATTGCTTTTTACAGCAAAGCTATGGGTCTGCAATACAAGTCACTATCAACTTACGAAAATGAGTTGCTGAGTATTGTGATGGAAGTTAACCATTTGCGTTCATTCTTATTTGGCTATCATTCAATATCTTTACAGATCACTAGAGCCTTAAATACTTTATGGATCAACCGCTACACACTATGTTCCAGCACAAATGGATCACCAAGTTAATTGGGTTTGACTATACACTCCACTATAAGAAAGAGTCCGAGAATAAAGTGGTTGATGCCTTATCCAGGGCATCTTGTTATTCAGTTACAACATCTCAGTTGAGATGGATTGAAGAACTTCAAGCTAGCTATACTGAGGACAAGTGGGCATAAGAATTGATTTCCCAACTAATGCTTTCTCCAATACGTTCATATGGTTACACATACTCTCAGGGCATCATCAGGATGCATGGCAGAATCTACAGTGGCTCAAGTGGTGATTTCGTCAGAAAGTCTTAGCAGTTGTCCATTCTTCAGTTGTTGGGGATCACTCAGGCATGCATGGTTGCTATCAACGGGCCAAGGCTTATTTCCATTGAACTGGCATGAAAGAGGACTTAATTACCTTTATCCAAGAATGCGATGTTTGACAGCAAAACAAGGTTGAACACACTCCCCCAGCCGGCTTGATCCAACCATTACCTGTTCCAGACCAGGCTAGGAAACACTTGAGTATGGATTTCATTGCGGGTCTGCTGAAGTCGGAGGGTAGAAAGTAATTTTGGTTATTGTCGATCGTTTTCACTAAATATAGTCACTTTGCGGAACTAAGCCATCCTTATACTGCACAGTATGTGGCTAGAGTCTTCATAGATTATATTCTTAAACTTCATGGTGTAGCAGAAACTATAGTTTCTGACAGAGACACTGTCTTTCTGATGAGTGCCAAATATTGTATATATTTATCCCTTTTTGTTGGCATTTAACTCATCTTTTGTGCAGTAATTCTACATTTTATCACATATTCTGTATTTTCATTGTTTTCAAGAATAAATATTTTTCTTACTTAATTTTGCATTTTTAGGTAATAAATAAAGTCTGGATAACTTGCGGAGCGGAAAAGAGCTGAAGAGTGGTGAAAAGCCGGAAGAAATTACGCAAGGAAGCCGCAAAGAATGGAGCGCACGTCCAAATAGCTAGGAATGGGCTCAAGAAGGAAGAATTGTTCTTGAAGAAGATATGGGCTTGGCATACCCAAGGCCCAAAACCCTTACCCAAACCCATTTTCTATATCCATACCCTCCTCCATTCTCAACCATTAGATCGGATCCATCTCATCATCCAATGGTCGATCCTTCGTAGAGCATCAAAATTTGAAGTCTCTGCAAAACACCATAGTACCTAAATTCCAAGCCTTCAGATTAGATTGTAGTTGAATCCAACGATCGCTTCTTTGCCTGCGCATCAAACCTAGATACTTCCGCTTAACACTACAACACCTAACTCCATCTGGTGTCGTTAATTTTGTTGTATTGTATAATCCAACGGTCGCTGCAGGATCCACTTCATCTCACCGTCAGATTGATCTTTCATCTCCATATCCCACGGTCGAGATTTGCCAACCATCGAACTCGATGATCCCGCTACACACCATAGCGACCGAACCTTATACCCTAAACCAAACAGCACCTAATCTCTTCTCCATCGACTCCATCTTCCCTCACCTCCGTCTGCAACAGCCTCACCTCCACCACCTACTCCCTGCCACCACCTTCTCCGCCCCTACCAGCCACCACAGCCACCCTACAACCCTAACAACTAAAACCCATCATCACCACTGACCTCCCCTACTAGCTATCAGTCGAGTTCGTCGATTTCACGCCCCTCTTCTCACTGTTGGCGTGTGAAAGTGACGAACTAGGTTGATGGCTATGAAGCTAGAAACGTAGCAGGAGCAGGAGGAAGAGAAGATAAAGCATGGGTCGACATCAAAATCGCGAGAACAGTAAGGAATTTTTTCAATTAAAAATTTAGGTTTTCGAATTTTAGGGTTTCACAAAATTAGGGCTTTTTGAAAAGCTATAAAAGGCAACTGATGTGTAGAGAGAAAACTGTTCTTGGACTAGACAAGTAACCACCCAATTTGGGTTAGGTTCACTTCTAATTTCTAATTTCAAATTCCAAATCAATTTAGGGTTCTTGTTTCTAATTTCAGTTTTAAATTTCAATTTTACTTTCAATTTATGTGTGTTGTTTAATTTATATCATTGCATGTTTCAATTCAGTTTTAGTTTAAGTTAGCTTAATTTGCATTTTCAATTCGAAATTAAATTTTAGTCTGTGTTAGTTTAATTTAATTTGTTAATCTATGTTAGTTTACTTTTAGTGTTTCAATTCAGTAATTGTGTTCAAATGCTTTGTTTAATGTTCACTGTTTCAGTTCATGTTTGTTAGTATTGTGCCTGTTTTGTGATTCATGTTTTAGTGCCACTGTTCTTGTTAAGTTTAAATCAATACCCTGTTTCCTTTTTGTTTTGATCAATTCCATGCTTGGTTATGTTTAATTCCAGTTCATGTTCCATTTCAGTCCCTGTGATTTTGTTTTAAATGTCTAGTCCATGTTCTATTGTCTTGTGTAATTCATGTTAAGTATGTTCACTGTTAGTGGTGGAAGTTTAGGTTAGAATTCATGTAAATTGAGCTGATTGAGAAATGGAGGAATTTAGTGTCCACTGTTGCTTGTGATTGATTGTGTTATTAAAAGACAGTCAATGCTAGGAGTAAAATAGTTGGACAAGCTTCTTCTCCTTCCATTCCATTTATGTATGCCCTGGAACATAGGCAGGCTAGAACCTCCACCTAGCTCCATTAGGGACAAGGATTTAACCAAAAACATCCACTGCCTAGCATCTTCCCTGTTCTTCTTTGCTATCTATCTGTTTTTGTGGCTTCTTATCACTGTTTTTATAACTGTTTTGTGCCCTATCCTTCCTTTGCCTTTGGCCCTTGGCCATTGCCTTTGATTTGTCACTGCCACACTATCACTGTCTCTATCTTGGTTCTTAGCCTCACCGTCACTTTCTCCCTGCCTTGGTCCCTTGGCCTGCTGCTGCTTTCTTTCCCCTGCTGTGCAGTACTGCTGCTGCTGCTGCTTTCTTTTCCCTGCTGCTGCTGCTGCAACCTGGTTTCCACTGTTGCTGCTGCAACTGAGTTTGGATCACAGCATAAGCCCAGTCCAGGTTAAAAGGCCAAGAGCCCATTGATTTTTCAAGGACCATAATCCCAGTTAACTGCTTGGCCAAAGGCCCAATTCACTCTTGGAGCAGAGGCCCAGCCAATTAAACCACAAGCCTAGATCATTTCAGCACCTAGCCAACTGAGCCCAAGGCTCAGTTCATTTCAGGCTCAGCTCAGTTCATTTCAAGTACCAACTTCACTGTTAGGGTGAAGTTGAGCCCAAAGCTTAATCAAAGCCCAAAGCTAAATCAAGGCCAAGTTACTCTGATTCCAAGTAAGCCCATAATTCATTGGTACCCATATCCCTTTTGGTATTCAAAAGCCATTGACCATTCAAAACCCAACAACAATTTAGGAGCCCAAAATAGCTAGAAAACTCCAAAACACACCCAGTCTCTGTGGATCGACCCGTACTTGCACGAGCTACAACCGACGACCGTGCACTTGCGGTATTACTGTAGGCCCGTTTTTATTACGCTTAATTTTCACACTTCTCCGGGTCCACCAAGTTTTTGGCGCCGCTGCCGGGGACTGGTGCTGTGTTTTTCTTGTAGTTTTATTAGCTATTTTTGCATTTCACTGCATAGCATTTGCATCTGCATCTGCTTCACTTCATTTGCTGTTGGACCTGTTGTTCTGAACCTGTTTTTCCTCTGCTGGGACGCCACCAAGGAAAAGAACCAAAGCCCAACTGGGTTTTTGCAACAATATCAGAGCAGCTGGGCTGTGCTTAAATGGTAACCCATTTAAGAGAACCCGAATTGTGGGCTTCCAATTTTTTTAATTGTGGGCTTGTAATATTAAAGCCAATTTTTGGGCTTCTCTTATTTTCTGTTGGGTTTGTAATAATTTATTTGTGGGCTTGTTTGTTTAATTTGTGGGCTTGTTTAAATTCTTTCATTGGACTTGTATTTTGGACTCTGGGTTTAAACCCAGCTTAGCTTGTAACCGATTGTGGGCTTGTTTCCACTCAAGAGTGGACCTCGAAACCAAAGTTTTAAAACAAACGTCGGGCCTTAACCAACTGGGCCAAATTAAACTTTCAAAATTAAAACTTAGTGTTTCGTGGGCCGCAGCCTTCCTTCCATTAGAGGACAAACAGTGGGCTTGCTCCCATTTCAAAAACCAAATTTTATTTTCTTCATTTTATTGTTCTTAAAAAAAAAAAAAAAAAAAAATTACTTTACTTTTCTCCCATTCAAAAAAACCAAATTTTACTTGCTCCCATTTAAAACCAAAAGTTTTATTTTACTCCCATTTCAAAACCAAATTTTCAAATGTCTCCCACCAAAACCAAATTTTTCCCAAAAATCCAAACCCTTTAAAAAACCAAATTCTGAGCTTTGTACATAGTTACTTAGCTTTTGAGCCAATCATGTCTGGATTTTGGTCTGCTCCTGGGGATGGAAATAAAACTCTTAGAGAACTTGCTTATGGGCATGTGCCACATTGTGATCCTCCCCCATTCCATGATGTCAATAGTTATAGGAATTATAATGGACATTTTCAAAGTCCCGAGCCTCGATACATGAACCCTAATGACTATTCACACATGCATCATTCATCGCAACGTGAAAATGAACATTTTGCTAGTGCCTCACTCACACAATCATCACTTATGGATCAAATAGAAGCTCGAATCACAGCTTTAGAAATGCAATCACATGAGGAATCTGTCACATCTAATTTTCTTAGGCAACCTGAAATCTATGCATGTCCCGCATGTGGTAGTTTAGACCACCCTGTTGAGAATTGTCATATTTTGCATAATTTTAGGCAATGTAGAGAAAATCCAAGGTATGAAATGCCCATAAATTGTGAGAATGGTAGTCATTGGGACCATAATCAATCCTTTGAGGGTTGCGATCAATATTTTGTAAACCCTAATGACCATGCACACATGTACCATTCACCACAATTTGAACATGAAGAATTTGGTACTCCCATGAATTCAGACTCCACCACAGAAGCTTTAAGACTCTGCAAGCAAGACTATGATAGATCTACATCACTAATTCATGCACATTTAGATCAGATTTTGCTTCACCTACAAAAGGAGGAAATTCATGAGGAAATGTATGTTGTCCCTAATGAAGTGTCTAGTCCCATTCATGTAAATGATGTTGAATACGAACCTAATTTAGAGGAACATGAATCGACTAATGACACCACCACTGTTAATGAGGACCAATATGCATGCTACCATGATGATGATTATGATGATATGTTAGAAGAACATGAAAATATTGTGGAACCTGTTGGTTCAATAACATATGGCTTCTCGCCCTCGACCTTCATGAATGTTGTTCTTTCTAATACTCATTGTAATTCATATGATTTTGATATTGACATGGGATTCGTACAATTATTCTGTGAAGATGAGCATGACATAGGAATAGTTGAATCTTCTGTAGACACTGATATGCATGAAAATATATTTGATGTGTCTGATTCTCTACCTAGGTCACATTGTGATATTTCTCCTGATTTTTCGATGCATAGGAATAAATTTGTTGATGATGTTGATGACTCTGATTGTGATCTTGCCAATTTGATTGATGATTGTGAGCATGATGTGACATGTGTAGATGAGTTAGGAGATTTTGATTTGATTGATAATGATATGCCTATTCTTCTACCTAAGTCACAATCTGATGGCCTTCCACCCAACCTAGATTTGGTTTGTACCAATATTGTAAAACCAATTTTTCTGAGAATGCCCAACCTAGGTTTGGAACTGTGTGCTTCCCAAGTCCTTTTGGACTATTTTGCTTCTAAGTATAATACATTTGAGGAACCACAGTTGGAATTAGCATGTTTGCCCGTCCCTAGCACAGTTCACTTTGAGCTAGACCTTGTGCATGATGAACCCCCAAAGCTGCGCGATTTTGTTTTCAAAATTATATATTCTGTAAAATCCAGGTTTGGGGGTAGCTCATTTGGTTTCACAGCTTCACGTGCTTTTCTTTCATGTGTGAAGTTGTTGAAACCGCTACACTTTTTCTTTTGGGTTGATCCTCAACTCTTTAGATTGTTAGTGTATGGTGAATTTTTTGTATATAATCCAGTAGATAAAATTTCTTAAAAACCCTTTTGTTCCTTTTGTATATATTTTGCTAATCCAATATGATCTCGGCTGAAATATGTTGGATTTTTTTTTTCCTTGAATAACGGAGTTTTAATCTAGCTTTCGCCATACAATCGGGTATTCTCTCTCCTTTTACTCTACTCAGCATGTTCCTCTTCATATATTGTTTTATAATTCTTTCCATATTTTGAAACATTGAGGACAATGTTTAGTTTAGGTTTGGGGGTATAGAATGGATACCACGATAACATGTTATAACTGAAAACAGAACTCCCTCTTTTTGAAAAAATTGAAAAATTCCAAAAAAATTGAAAAATCAAAATAAAAAAAAAATAAAAATAAAAAACATAAAAATTGAGCTCATTTACCTTGAAACGTTGACTCTTGTGCAAATATGTAATTATTAGGAGTCTTAGTCTAGATATTTAGGCACCCTGATTCTAGCACAATTCACATAGTGATAAGAAATTTGCACGCGCACGATCTACCAATACATGTATGGCCTCGATCTTCAAGGTGTTTGATAGGAAGTTACGATTGCCAATCACTTTAGAATACTGAACGAAACTTGACTAGCTTGTTCTTTGGTTGGTTGGGATAGAAGGTGGAGGTTACATTAAGAAAAACAACCATCGAATTTAACTGGGTGCATCAAAAAGGGCTACCTCTTGCAAAGTGTCATGTAATCTTTTGTTTCCTTTTGTATATGTATCAAAAGTGTTTCTTAGTTCCTCAAAAAAAAAAAAAAAAAAAAAATATATCAGAAAAATACAAAAAAAATCAAGTATTTATCAATTCCATCATCTCTTGTTCCAAAAATAAAAGAGAGTAGTCAATGTAAATAAGAGTCATGTAAATAGTCATTTTGTTGTTTCATTGTAATAAGCAAGGAGGGTGTATGCCATTGATGTACAACGCGAGTAATTGTGAAATACCTCCAACTCATTCACAATTCTCGTAAAGTCCGGACAACTAGCTAGATTTCGACCTTGGTTCGTAGCCTGAGAAACTATCTCTTGGTGATTAGTAGTCATAACTTCAGATCTTTCTTTACACATGTGTAGATACACTTTACACTCTTATCACATGTCTTTTTTTGTTATCAGTGCTAGGATTGTGCCTTTGATAGCTAGATTGACATCTCCATTTTGCTGTGAGCTTAAACTGTTTTGCACATGTCACATTTGATGGAATCTGAGCTTATATTTTGACCTAGAACTTTGTAGGTACGTTCTAAGCAAACCTTCACGAGACTTCAACTCGTCCACTAGGGACATTTAGTGGTTTAAAAGGCTTAGTGCATACGCTAAATGCATTCGAGAGACCAGCGACAGTGGTATAGGTAGGATTTCCTTAGTTTTGTTTTACTTGAGGACAAGTAAAATTCAGGTTTGGGGGTATTTGATGAGTGCCAAATATTGTATATATTTATCCCTTTTTGTTGGCATTTAACTCATCTTTTGTGCAGTAATTCTACATTTTATCCCATATTCTGTATTTTCATTGTTTTCAAGAATAAATATTTTTCTTACTTAATTTTGCATTTTTAGGTAATAAATAAAGTCTGGATAACTTGCGGAGCGGAAAAGAGATGAAGAGTGGTGAAAAGCCGGAAGAAATTACGCAAGGAAGCCGCAAAGAATGGAGCGCACGTCCAAAATGCTAGGAATGGGCTCAAGAAGGAAGAATTGTTCTTGAAGAAGATATGGGCTTGGCATACCCAAGGCCCAAAACCCTTACCCAAACCCATTTTCTATATCCATACCCTCCTCCATTCTCAACCGTTAGATCGGATCCATCTCATCATCCAATGGTCGATCCATCGTAGAGCATCAAAATCTGAAGTCTCTACAAAACACCATAGTACCTAAATTCCAAGCCTTCAGATTAGATTGTAGTTGAATCCAACGATCGCTTCTTTGCCTGCGCATCAAACCTAGATACTTCCGCTTAACACTACAACACCTAACTCCATCTGGTGTCGTTAATTTTGTTGTATTGTATAATCCAACGGTCGCTGCAGGATCCACTTCATCTCACCGTCAGATTGATCTTTCATCTCCATATCCCACGGTCGAGATTTGCCAACCATCGAACTCGATGATCCCGCTACACACCATAGCGACCGAACCCTATACCCTAAACCAAACAGCACCTAATCTCTTCTCCATCGACTCCATCTTCCCTCACCTCCGTCTGCAACATCCTCACCTCCACCACCTACTCCGCCCCTACCAGCCACCACAGCCACCCTACAACCCTAACAACTAAAACCCATCATCACCACTGACCTCCCCTACTAGCTATCAGTCGAGTTCGTCGATTTCACGCCCCTCTTCTCACTGTTGGCGTGTGAAAGTGACGAACTAGGTTGATGGCTATGAAGCTAGAAACGTAGCAGGAGCAGGAGGAAGAGAAGATAAAGCATGGGTCGACATCAAAATCGCGAGAACAGTAAGGAATTTTTTCAATTAAAAATTTAGGTTTTCGAATTTTAGGGTTTCACAAAATTAGGGCTTTTTGAAAAGCTATAAAAGGCAACTGATGTGTAGAGAGAAAACTGTTCTTGGACTAGCCAAGTAACCACCCAATTTGGGTTAGGTTCACTTCTAATTTCTAATTTCAAATTCCAAATCAATTTAGGGTTCTTGTTTCTAATTTCAGTTTTAAATTTCAATTTTACTTTCAATTTATGTGTGTTGTTTAATTTATATCATTGCATGTTTCAATTCAGTTTTAGTTTACGTTAGCTTAATTTGCATTTTCAATTCGAAATTAAATTTTAATCTGTGTTAGTTTAATTTAATTTGTTAATCTATGTTAGTTTACTTTTAGTGTTTCAATTCAGTAATTGTGTTCAAATGCTTTGTTTAATGTTCACTGTTTCAGTTCATGTTTGTTAGTATTGTGCCTGTTTTGTGATTCATGTTTTAGTGCCACTGTTCTTGTTAAGTTTAAATCAATACCCTGTTTCCTTTTTGTTTTGATCAATTACATGCTTGGTTATGTTTAATTCCAGTTCATGTTTCATTTCATTCCCTGTGATTTTGTTTTAAATGTCTAGTCCATATTCTATTGTCTTGTGTAATTCATGTTAAGTATGTTCACTGTTAGTGGTGGAAGTTTAGGTTAGAATTCATGTAAATTGAGCTGATTGAGAAATGGAGGAATTTAGTGTCCACTGTTGCTTGTGATTGATTGTGCTGTTAAAAGACAGTCAATGCTAGGAGTAAAATAGTTGGACAAGCTTCTTCTCCTTCCATTCCATTTATGTATGCCCTGGAACATAGGCAGGCTAGAACCTCCACCTAGCTCCATTAGGGACAAGGATTTAACCAAAAACAGCCACTGCCTAGCATCTTCCCTGTTCTTCTTTGCTATCTATCTGTTTTTGTGGCTTCTTATCACTGTTTTTATAACTGTTTTGTGCCCTATCCTTCCTTTGCCTTTGGCCCTTGGCCATTGCCTTTGATTTGTCACTGCCACACTATCACTGTCTCTATCTTGGTTCTTAGCCTCACCGTCACTTTCTCCCTGCCTTGGTCCCTTGGCCTGCTGCTGCTTTCTTTCCCCTGTTGTGCAGTACTGCTGCTGCTGCTGCTTTCTTTTCCTTGCTGCTGCTGCTGCAACCTGGTTTCCACTGCTGCTGCTGCAACTGAGTTTGGCTCACAGCATAAGCCCAGTCCAGGTTAAAAGGCCAAGATCCCATTGATTGTTCAAGGACCATAATCCCAGTTAACTGCTTGGCCAAAGGCCCAATTCACTCTTGGAGCAGAGGCCCAGCCAATTAAACCACAAGCCTAGATCATTTCAGCACCTAGCCAACTGAGCCCAAGGCTCAGTTCATTTCAGGCTCAGCCCAGTTCATTTCAAGTACCAAGCCCACTTCACTGTTAGGGTGAAGTTGAGCCCAAAGCTTAATCAAATCCCAAAGCTAAATCAAGGCCAAGTTACTCTGATTCCAAGTAAGCCCATAATTCATTGGTACCCATATCCCTTTTGGTATTCAAAAGCCATTGACGATTCAAAACCCAACAACAATTTAGGAGCCCAAAATAGCTAGAAAACTCCAAAACACACCCAGTCTCTGTGGATCGACCCGTACTTGCACGAGCTACAACCGACGACCGTGCACTTGCGGTATTACTGTAGGCCCGTTTTTATTACGCTTAATTTTCACACTTCTCCGGGTCCACCACTTTCTAAGTACTTTTTGGCGAGAATTGTTCAAAGCTGCTGGTACTTCTCTACATCTGAGTACGTCGTACCATCCGCAAACTGAAGGCCATGCTGAACGTATCAATGCTTGCCTGGAGTCGTATTTACGTTGTATGTGCAGCTATAGACCAGTGATGTGTTTTCAAAGTTGTTGTAGATAGTGATAAAAGGGTTGTTTTAAGACTCGTGAAGGCAATGAATTTTAGACTTAATAAAAATAAAGCAAATTAATTTTCAAAGAGTGATTTCAAAATTTAAAATGGACTAAGGCTCCGGATTCACTATTACTTCAAGTTGATTGGTTAGAAAAATATTTCGTAATTATTATCTAGCTCTTTTTCCATTAAATCACTTATTAATCTATAAGGTGTCCAAATATTAAATTGTAATCCTTAAGCATGATTTATCAAAGAATTAATTTTAAGCATAAAACATCAAACTGATTCACAACTAGTTAAGAAAACCATTTTTATCTCTTTTTTTATTGATCCAAGTGAATTAAATAAAATAAATAATTAAGAAATTATAAAAAGAATTTACCAATCAAACATGAGTGAATAGCTCCTCCGTCGCCTCAGTCACCAGGTATTTTAGCCGCTCATCATGTTGGAAAACCTCTCAAAATATTTCATTGATGCTCAAAAGTGTTTTACAATGAAGAGAAAGAGAAGTAAATAGTATAAAACAGGATTCTGCGACCCACAGAAGGCGTCCAGAATCAACGACACAGAGATAGTGTTGTTGGTACAATGACTCAATCGCGGAAAGGAGTGGAAAAGTGTCGCAATAAAGTGACAGTTTTTAACGACTTTCCTGCCTCGTCCAATGTTCTTCGTGTTCTTCAGTTCCAGCAGCAGCAGGAACTTTTTCTTCACATCGCCTAGTTCTTCGATTTTACGTCTCCATTCTCTTCCAAACTCTCCCTAAACTTGCTAGCCTTTCCCAAACTGTTTTGCCTTGTATTTATAGTGAATTGGAGCCAAAATTCCGACCATTTATTGCATATATTCTCCATTTAACCAAATATTCTCGGCTGCCAATAATAACGAAAATTTCCATTTTTAATCCCATGCACGCGTTAACTCTTCCAACGCTAGTAGGACTCTTCCGTGCACACAAGAACTCCATTTTTTCTCGTGTTACAGTGCACGTGCTCTATTTTGGGATCAAGGATCATCACGCATTTTCCAGCCACTTCTGATCGAACCCACTGCCCATAATGTGTTCCTCATGCCATATCACATCTTCCTACCAAGTTTGAGCGATTGAATCTCCCTAAAACACCTTCATTTTGTTGATTGAAACTCTAACAGTTGGGAACTTCATTTCCCGCCAAAAAAAAAAGTTTTTGAATTTAAAGAGATGAAGTGCCCCTAATCGTCTGTGGAGTGTAAATAGCAAATGCCCAACTGAGGTGCCCCTTAGTAATTGGATTGCCCCTTAACCAAAATGAGAGTCCGAATAACAAATGTCCTCCGGGATGCCCCGCATAATTTTTCGAGCAGATCTTTCCAAAAATGTTTATTTCCTAAAAATACATAAAAACACAATATTAGTACAAAAATAGAGTTCCAACAATATGGACATTGAGGACAAATTAGACACAAAAATGTGTCTATCAAATACTCCCAAACTTATTATTTGCTAGTCCTCGAGCAAATCTAATCTAGAAAGTAAAATGACTACACTTAGCACGTGCAGCAAGCCGTTAAACCACTAGGTGGGTTAACCCTCCGGAGGGTTTACCAGAGGTGTACCCACAAAACCTTTACACCAGACTCTAGCTATCTACAACGAACCTTGGAAGGCACTAAAGAATCTCCTTGGTTGGCTTACAATCACTGACTATAGGAGGAAGTACCCTGATGTGAATTTTCAATTGTTGTACACGAGTTTACACTCAAGCATACTAAAATTCATATAAAGTGACAGAGCTCTACTCAGATAGTTGCACTATGGACATCATATTCGGAGTCAAACTAATCATATGGATAGAAAAAGGAGATGGAAATAGAAAAATGTAGATGGTTTTGATGTTAACCAAATGATCGATGTTTCACATATCTGTCTGAAGGCCACTGCCAGAATGAACCTATCCTGATGGACTGAGATACCGGTCTGACTAATATCAACACAACTGGCATATACAAGGGAACCAGTGGTCAATAACTTAAATCTAGATCAACAAACTGGCAAATACAAGGGAACCAGCAGTTGACTACACATAACAATAACTATTTTTTTTACACGATAGTTCCCACGGGTCAGCAGATTACACGATAGTTCCCACGGGTCCTGCATTCCACGCTTGCTTAGGCGACGGAAACAGGGAGAACACACGCATATTGTTATCCAAGTGATAATACTTATTCTGATTGGTCTAACTGGTCCGGTCTTTTTTTTTAGTAACTCAGTCACTCTAATTCATCCTAGCAGTGGTAACAACTTGACTCGTGTGCCCCACCTAATCACTTAGAGAAACATAGTTTAAAATGAAAAAAAAAAATAAAAAAAAAATGAAAAGGACTCAACGAGATATGGTGCAACTATCATGTTATTTCTAACACCTGAGCTCTGTGCTTTTATGAACAGACTCTATAGATGTTTCCATCTAATCAGATTGGTTCCTCAACTCCTACAACCAAGTGCTTCCATCCACTTAGATTAGTTAGTGCCATCCTGAATACGCATAAATTTCTAGGCTCTGGAGTTTATTTATTGCAACTAAAATCTAACAAAAAGTTTCTTCCCCACCCTCAAACTTAAATCTAACATTGTCCTCAATGTTTCTAATTAAAGAGCAGTACCAAAAGTAAAATAACACGAGGATAAGTTGGAAAGATAGTACCTGGGTGAAGAAAATCAAAAACTAATATACAACATACAACTGCCTCGATGGTCAATCAAGGGTAAACAGGGTCCTCCAGAGGGACCTCCTCAACATCACCTGTAGGAAAGGTCTTTAAAAAGGGTCTCAATCTCTGACTGTTAACCTTCGAAGAACTACTACCATCCGTTGTATCGATCTCAACAGCTCCATGAGGAAAAACAATGCGAACAATAAAAGGACCCGTCCACCGAGAACGTAACTTCCCAGTTAATCTGGTCTGGACAATACTTAAACAAAATCATCCCAAAAGAAGTTCTTAACCTCAGTTAAAAATCTAGAACGATCTTGTTTACCCCAATGTTGGGGCATTCGACCAGTAACAAGATAGTTCACTATATTCGCATACCAAGGTAATTGGGTAACAAAGAACAATTGTTCATCAGGAAAGCTATCCCTTATGGGAAGGGAATCATCTGGGGAACTAACAACTATCCTAGACAAGTGATCTGCTACAACATTTTTGGCACCCTTTTTGTCTCTAATGTATGGAGAAAACTCTTGCAACAACAGAATCCACCTAATCAATCTAGGTTTAGTATCCTTCTTAGACAAAAGATATTTTAAAGCAGCATGATCAGTATATATGATGATCTTAGAACCTAAGAGATATGGTCTAAACTTGTCTAAGGCAAACACAATGGCTAATAGTTCCTTCTCGGTAGTGGTATAGTTCAACTGGGCATCATTCAGAGTTTTGCTAGCATAGTAAATCACATGAAGTAACTTAGTTTCTCGCTGACCTAGCACAACACCAATAGCATAATCTGAAGCATCACACATGATCTCAAAGGGTAGGTTCCAGTTGGGTGCCTGGACTATGGGGGCGGTAGTGAGTAATGACTTAAGCTTCTCAAAAGTCTCTAAACAAGCATCATCAAAGACAAACTTAACATCTTTTGCAAGCAAATTGCAAAGAGGTCTAGACATCAAGCTAAAATCCTTAATGAAACGACGATAAAAACCAGCATGCCCTAAGAATGACCTAATATCTCTTACGGTTTTTGGGACCGGTAAAGTTTTAATAAGGTCAACTTTGGCTCTATCTACCTCTATACCATTTGAAGATACAATATGCCCTAGAACAATTCCTGAACGAACCATAAAGTGACATTTTTCCCAATTGATGAGTGCTAAAAAGTGCATATTTCTATATATTTTTCCTGGCATTTAACTCATCTTTTGTGCAGTAATTCTACATTTTATCCCATATTCTGTATTTTCATTGTTTTTAAGAATAAATATTTTTCTTACTTAATTTTGTATTTTTAGGTAATAAATAAAGTCTGGATGAGTCGCGGAGCAAAAAGAGCAGAAAAGTAGTGAAAAGACGGGAAGAATTACGCAAGGAAGCCGCAAAGAATGGAGCGCACGTCCAAAAAGCTAGGAATGGGCTCAAGAAGGAAGAATTGTTCTTGAAGAAGATATGGGCTTGGCATACCCAAGGCCAAAACCCTTACCCAAACCCATTTTCTATATCCATACCCGCCTCCATTCCCGACCGTCAGATTGGATCGCATCTGCATCCTACGGTCGCTTCTTTGCCTGCGCATCAAACTTCGATACTTCCGCTTAACACTACAACAACTAACTCCATCTGGTGTCGTTAATTTTGTTGTATTGTATAATCCAACGGTCGCTGCAGGATCCACTTCATCTCACCGTCAGATTGATCTTTCATCTCCATATCCCACGGTCGAGATTCTCCAACCGTCGAACTCGATGATCCCGCTACACACCATAGCGACCGAACCCTATACCCTAAACCAAACAGCACCTAATCTCTTCTCCATCGACTCCATCTTCCCTCACCTCCGTCTGCAACAGCCTCACCTCCACCACCTACTCCCTGCCACCACCTTCTCCGCCCCTACCAGCCACCACAGCCACCCTACAACCCTAACAACTAAAACCCATCATCACCACTGACCTCCCCTACTAGCTATCAGTCGAGTTCGTCGATTTCACGCCCCTCTTCTCACTGTTGGCGTGTGAAAGTGACGAACTAGGTTGATGGCTATGAAGCTAGAAACGTAGCAGGAGCAGGAGGAAGAGAAGATAAAGCATGGGTCGACATCAAAATCGCGAGAACAGTAAGGAATTTTTTCAATTAAAAATTTAGGTTTTCGAATTTTAGGGTTTCACAAAATTAGGGCTTTTTGAAAAGCTATAAAAGGCAACTGATGTGTAGAGAGAAAACTGTTCTTGGACTAGCCAAGTAACCACCCAATTTGGGTTAGGTTCACTTCTAATTTCTAATTTCAAATTCCAAATCAATTTAGGGTTCTTGTTTCTAATTTCAGTTTTAAATTTCAATTTTACTTTCAATTTATGTGTGTTGTTTAATTTATATCATTGCATGTTTCAATTCAGTTTTAGTTTACGTTAGCTTAATTTGCATTTTCAATTCGAAATTAAATTTTAGTCTGTGTTAGTTTAATTTAATTTGTTAATCTATGTTAGTTTACTTTTAGTGTTTCAATGCTGGAATAACCAGCGTCCAGAACTGTGTTCTGTTAATTTTTGTTCTGAATTTATGTATGTTCACTGTTTCTCCATCCATTCTGTTAGCATTGTTATCATGTGTGTTCTGTTTTAGTTCTGTTATTGTTCAAAACATATTCTGTTCTGTTCTTACTGTTCCTGTCCTGTTTAATGTGTATGTTCTGTTCTGTCTTGTAATGTTCTCATGTTGTTCATGTCATTCTTAGATGTGTGAATGTTAGGCTAAAGCCTTTGAAGCATTGTGTTGATTGAGCAGTGGGGAGAAACTAGTGCTCACTAGTGACTGTGAGCAAACTGGTTCTCTTCCCACTCTAGTTGTATGCCTAGGCTCCCAACTTTTCCTTTCATTTTTTTGTTCTTGCTCACCTTCACCATCTCCACTGCCCTTGGCTTAGGCCTTGGTTCCATTGTTCTCTGCTTGTAGTTTCATTGTACTGTCACATTTACTTCACTATTACCTTGTGTTTATTGTTTTATCATCCATTGCCTCATTATTTCACTACTATCTTCATCACTTTCACAATCTTTTGTCACTGCTTTGTTTAGTGCATTGTTGTGTTAGTTCTTTGCTGTTTAGTCATTGTCTTGTTTAATTTTCTTCATTGTCTTTGTCTTAGGCTAACTGCCTTTGTATTATTGCCTCACTGCCTTCTTCCTCTATCTTTGCTGTTTTGGCCTAGAGCCATTGTTGCTCACTGTTACCTGTCTCTCCTGGTCACTTCTTTTCTTCTTGACCAAAAACTCTCTAAGCCCACTGTCCATTGTTTGTACAAACTGAAGCCCAGTTCACTAAGGCAAAGACCCAGTTCAATCCAAAGATCAAGCCCAGTTCAATTCACATCAGAAACCAACTGAACCCAAGTTCAGCCCATCAAAACCACTGAAAGCCCAACTCATTCCAAGGGTATTCATAACCCATTAGCACTCAAAAGCCCATTGATTATTCAAAACCCAACAACAATTTAGGAGCCCAAAATAGCTAGAAAACTCCAAAACACACCCAGTCTCTGTGGATCGACCCGTACTTGCACGAGCTACAATCGACGACCGTGCACTTGCGGTATTACTGTAGGCCCGTTTTTATTACGCTTCAATTTTATACGCTTTCCCGGGCCCACCAAGTTTTTTGGCGCCGTTGCCGGGGACACCAAGTTTTTTGGCGCCGTTGCCGGGGATTGGTGCTGTGTTTTTCTTGTAGTTTTATTAGCTATTTTTGCATTTCACTGCATAGCATTTGCATCTGCATCTGCTTCACTTCATTTGTTGTTGGACCTGCTGTTCTGAACCTGTTTTCCTCTGCTGGGACGCCACCAAGGAATAGAACCAAAGCCCAACTGGGTTTTTGCAACAATATCAGAGCAGCTGGGCTGTGCTTAAAAGGTAACCCATTTAAGAGAACCCGAATTGTGGGCTTCCAATTTTTAATTGTGGGCTTGTAATATTAAAGCCAATTTTTGGGCTTTTTATTTTCTGTTGGGTTTGTAATTAATTTTTGTGGGCTTGTTTGTTTAATTTGTGGGCTTGTATTTAATTTTTGTGAGCTTGTTTAATTTGGACTGGTATTTTGTATTCTGGGTTTTTAAACCCAGCTGAGCTTGTAACCGATAACGCTAGGTTAACTCGTTAGTGGGCCGAGTACCCAAATTCTAGGTCGAGATTTTGGACTCAGTTTCACCAAACGTTTTCAAACCAGCTGAGCCAAAGCAAACACAAAACCAATAGTGGGTCTGCTCCCATTCAAAAATCAAATTTTATTTTCTTTT
>NW_020650526.1:1904993-1924336 GCF_003573695.1 Papaver somniferum
AAAAAAAAGTGACAAAAAAGACACGGGAGGGGCAATTTTCAATTCTAAACATAAAGAAGCTTTTGATCTGTATTTTTCATCATAATAAAAATGCAGGGGCAACAATCAATTTTGATCATAAAAAAGCTTTTGATTTGTCTAGTTCTTTATAGCTCAAAAAAAAAAAAAAATCCTGCTAACTGATTCAGATCTTCATACATTATAGAAAGTTACTTTATTCATGGATATGTAACCAAATAATTTTAAGCTTTGTCCCTCCATGGAAATCCATGAGCATAAACAAAGGGTTTCCAATAAAAAAGGATATACACAATGAATGTGTTGATTTTTTAAAAGCTGTATTTCTCTATAAAATTTAAAGGAAAATAGCCAGTAAAGCGAATGACGAATGTCGTGACACTGTGTTGATGAAGTTGTATTACAGTGTAATAAGGCATGAATCATCTTCCAAAAAGTTGGGAAAACCAGAGTTCACGGACCGAGGTACCTTTCTGAGGCTCTGTGTCATTGGTGACATCTTTACCCTGCCGTCATCCTGCTTCTTGGGCTCAGCAACGAAGTACTTTACGCCCACAAGGTCACCAACTTCGCTGATAACCTGACAAGAATCAATTTATAATTGTCAACAGAACTTACAAAGGCGTCCCACTAGTTTCTGACCAATCATAATCATAAATTTGTATAATCTATAGGTAAATGGATATGAACCCTACTCCAAACCATATTTCTAGTTAGGCCAACATGTTATGGAAAGCGACTTTCAAATAAACTGTTTCATAATGAACAATCTATTCACCTCTAGAGCTTTTAACAGGTCTTCCCTGGTGTGAGAAGCAGATATGCAAATACGTGCCCTCGACAACAGTAGTGGGGTTGCTGGGAAAGCAACTATGACAACCGCGACCTGCAATAGCACCATTGATATAAGTAAAGATCACAATACGCGAACTTGTTACAAACAGAACTTGATATACTAACATTCCGTTTTAGGCACTCTCGAGAAAAGGCAGGGACTTTTGATGGATTGTAAAGCATGATGGACATTACTGGAGAGTCTATGTCTCCTAAAACCTGAAATCCCATCTTCTCCAATTCTGATCTGAAAAAGTTGCTGTTCTCACGAATACGTGCAAGTTTCTGAGCCCCTGCAGACAAAAACTCCATAATTTAGCGGATGATGATTAATCTATATTTAATATGCTGCTGCAATTTATTTTTTTATTTTTTTTAGAGAACAATATCCGCGAACCTCTACTAGAACCATCTTCCCCAAGAATAACCCTTATGGAAGATATAATCTGTTGTGCAGCAGTTGGTGAAATTGCAGTCGCATACAGATGAGCAGGGCATGAGAACTTTAGATATTCAATAATC
This sequence comes from Papaver somniferum, assembly GCF_003573695.1. NCBI lineage: Eukaryota > Viridiplantae > Streptophyta > Magnoliopsida > Ranunculales > Papaveraceae > Papaver > Papaver somniferum. Next base: position 1,906,368 of record NW_020650526.1, read on the forward strand.
TCCTGGAAATGATTAAACAGAGGTCAATACAGTAAATGCAGAGCCTAAGCTTGTGACTATGATATCCTCCAACAAAAGCAACAGAAGAAAAAGAGAAATAATAGCAAGGAAGCATTACGCCATACTCTATCAAGGTAAACAAAGCCAATACCCCCAAGGAAAGCATCGTAAATGATGCTATCAAGGTACAAGATCTGACACCAGCATTGCTTTTAGTAACAAACAACTAGAGCACTTTAATTTCACTCTAATATCTCTCGTGTGAATGTTAACATAACCCTTCTCGCGAGCATAAAAACAAGATGCACATTTTATCAGATTAACAAAAAATAGACCTGGTTGTTCATTGTAGGCACATTTTTCAAATAATATATTCAACAAAACCTTAAAACTATTTAAGGGGCAAAAGAACATGATTGGAACCTTGGATGCTGCAATGTAACCACCACATGATCCAAAGGATTTTGAAAAAGTCCCCATCATTATGTCTATATCAGCAGTATCCACTCCTAGAAGCTCACAAACTCCTCTTCCGGACTTCCCAACTGCCCCAATACTGTGAGCCTCATCCAAATAAGTATATGCCTGATTGAGGGGAAAAAAGAATAAACAAGATTTCTCGTCTTTAGATATCGCAGGTATCGAGTTTGACTTACCGAAGTTAACTTAATGTTTTCATACCATGTTGATGCAGTTATGTCAATGAACTTACTGTTCTTTTCATTCATTTGCAAAATAATTACATTTGTAACGAAAGGTAACTTCGAGAGTGACAAACCCTATATTTCTTGCAGACTTGTATGATCTCCGGAAGTTTGCAGAGCTCTCCTTCCATGCTGTATATCCCCTCTACAACGACAATTATTTTTTTCCATGGCCTACGCGTCCGAGGCTGTCCAAAAGCAATTTGTTCCCTCAAAACTTCTTCCAAGTGGGACGGCGCTGTGAAGATAAAAAACTTAAATAATTAGATGCATGGAACGATTAGAAGAGTACTACTTTAGCAGCATTGTAACCCAAATATAAGGCAGATTCTTACTGTTGTGCTGGAAAACTCGCACTATGGCTCCTGATCCTCTAGCACCATTAACAATGGAGTTGTGGTTCAAGGAATCACTAATAATCAACCCACCCTGCGGAAGACATTAATGAGAAATAATAGCACGGTTAAGGGAAATACTGGGTTCGTAATAGTTAGGACTCAGAATTAGATGGGCCAACTACGCGAAGTACTGTCAAGATTAATCAATTGCATGTAAACAAACCTTACGAATCAGGACTGGAAGGACAGCAGAATTTGTGACATATCCCATACCAGTTATCATAGCAGCTGGCTTTCCAACAAATTTAGCAACACATGCTTCTAATTCCACATGTAATATTGTCGTTCCTGATAAAACCAGAGCATCACAAGTAAATATAAATTAGAAATTCAAATGTTAAGTTGTAATTTATTATACATACCACCATCTACGCGAGCGCTACATGTACTTGGAGAAAATTTCTTCAAAGACTCTACAACACGTGGAGTGCAGTATTCATCTGATGCTGCGAACCCAAGGTAGTTGTATGATCCCAAGTTAAGACATTTACTCGTGTTCGTGGTTCGTCTGCACAAAATGCAAGTAATTGGACTGCATTACTGTCATTTACAACAAAATATATAGTTTCTTTCTTATAAACCTTGGACGTAAATAAGAAGTCTGTAAACAAAAGTAGGAAACTCACTTGAGTGTCTTGAATCTATCGTCAGAGTAACGCTCAACCACATCAATCCAAGCATGAGGAGCGCTTGCAATCGGCCGACTAACACAATCCTTTCGATACATGGAAATTTCACAAAAACCATATCAGCTTTGATCTTATTAAAACATCACTAGCTAGTTAGTATTTTCTTAAATCCAAACTTAAGTTTCCAAAATCACTAATAGGGTGTTTCGACGTGTACTCTAAAGTAACATTTTGACTTCTAAAAGTCAAAAAATAAGAAATCAGTTTGGCTATGTTATTTCAAAACAACTTTTAGAAGTTAAAAATTAACCTTTTTATAAGCATCTCTGCTTCTGGTATACAAATGCGCTATAAGCATTTTTCTTAATAATGTTGGGTTGGTACCTTAACATATAACTAGGAACTATGATAATAGTTTCGGATATATAAGAAACCCATTGTAAAAAGGGGAAATTTCAGTTTAATGTTTTTTCTATAATAGTAGTTCATGTCCAAGAAGGAACACTATTTTAGAGCATGGTATTTCTAGCGGTTCACTTGTAGAATGAACTCTTACATGATAGTTAATTTGTAATAGTAGCCGTTTATTTTGAAGAATAATCTCGTAATACTACTTCATTTTGAAGAATGAATTCGTAATGGTAGTTCCTAATTGAAACTTGTTTTGTAGAATGACTTCGTGATGGTGTTCATATCGTAGAATTAACTCATATTATTGGTAGTTCATATTGCAGGAACGATAATTCATTTTGTAAAATGAACTCGTAATGATTAATTATGATAGTTATGTTGTTGAATGAACTCGTAATAAGTGTTCATTATGGAGTCCATATATTGTAACATGAACTCAAAAACGGTAGTTCATATTGTAGAATGAACTCGTGATAGGTATTTATATTGTAAAATGGACTCCTAATGGCATTTCATATGGTAGAATAAACCCGTAATCGTAGTTCATAATATTAGTTCATTTTGTAAAATGAACTCGCATGGTAGCTCATCCTAGGAGTTCATTTTACGAAATGAATTTATTTGATAGTTCATTCAAGCAGTTCACTTTATATAATGAACTAGCTAGACTGTTAATTTATTCAATTAATTCATTTTGTATAATGAACTCATATGGTAGCTCATTTTGTAGTTGATTTTTATCTAAAGGATAACATAAAAATTAAAAGCTTCCATAGATAGCAACAATGTTACTTGCTGAATATATAAAATTTATTATGTTTTGGTTTATGGTTGAAAAAATATTTATTTTTTAATATATTTTACTTATTTTGTGAAGATAGGGAAAAAGGAAATAAAGAGATACTTTTGGCACCCGATATGATGACATCATCCGCTCTTTGTAATGTTCACCATAGGGCCAAATAATAATTATTTGGACCAAATCAAAATATATTTTTAAAAAAGGACCTCAGAATAGTTATACCAAGTCACCAAGACCAAACACACATACCAGGACTGTTCAATAGTTTCTACTTGCAAAAATAGGAAACCTTTATGGACGGAAGGAGAGGGTGGCGTACCCAGGCTGTAGTCCGAGTAAATTTGTAAAAAAGAAATAAATGTGTAGAACCTTTTATGAGACATTGTAATCGTTAGGGGTGAGGATGGGTTGGTATGGGATGGTTTTTGCCTCATCCGCATTCAATCCAATAAATGACGGATTTCAAATTTGGCATCCGCATCCATTCCAATATCCAACGGATTTGCATCCGATGGATGCACGGATTGGATGCGGATGATCCAATAAACTTTTTTTATAATTAAAATTTTGAACTAATAAAATAAAACTAACAAAAATGATTTTGAATATTAATCGATCAAGGAATAAAAAAGAAGAATATGATTTAATTTTGCGTCTCAAGCTCAAGCATAATAATTCTAATGGGTGTGGATGTCCAACGAATTTTTAAGAGTGCATCTGTATCCAATCCAAAATCCGTCGGATCCAAAAAGTTGCAACCGCATCCAATCCACTGGTGAACGGTCCAGATATCCACCCGCAAAAATGTGGTTGGGCCCGATGAAACCACGGATTTCGGGTCAAATGCCACCCACTACTAATTGCTAATTGCTGCGAATTTTTCTCTTTTCCCAGGCATGGTTTTGAATTAGCCCAGCTACAACAAAGCCCATTCGGCCATTTCATAATTTTCACATGCTCTGATTTCTTTTATTTTCTTAACTTTTACGATTTTTACCAGCACCAATCTGATGTATCACATGCAGACGCTTGTTACCAAGCACTCAGATAACTTTTACTAATGTTTGGATATTGCTTAAACTAATCATAACTTGGAAAAAAACTTATTAATATCAAGGTTTTAGAAAAAAGAAAGAAGTAAGCAATGCATCCTCTATGGCCTTCCAATCCAACCAACATTCTCACATCCTAGATGAAACCTCACAACAAACTGTTTTTAGCTATCTGTTCGATTTTGGACTTGTTGTTGTTGTTTGTGATTTTCATATTTTTATATCTTCGAGCGACATAAGATGAATTAATAAAATTATGAAAACACAACCTTGGAGGGATAGGTGCAAGACTTTGGAGATACCAATATAATAGAGTTGCAATTGAAATACTTAATCACATTTTTACTTATCGCAAAATGAAGTAGTATAGGTTTGCAGTTCCATCCCTGAATTACCTGAGCACGAAGATACACACGTCTAAAATAGAAATCTTCGAAACCTAAAGAAACCGGTGCGTATCCCTACACATGTTAGAATAATTAATTAGATACTATAATTTACAAAAAAATATTGCAGATGCATGCAGAAGAAAAAGAAAAAGAAAAAGAAACCTACATGAATATTACTACTGTCTTTCCACCATTCAACTAATTTTCTGAACAGCTCTCTTAGCCGTCCAAAACCAAATAATAATCCAAGACTAAATAACGTTATGAAAGCAGTTGTATATGGAACTTTCATCATCTTCACCTTCTTTTAAATCTCTCTCCGTCAATCTCTTTGTTATTCAAACTCTTTGTTATTCAAACGCAAGAAATATTTTCATATTATTGATGATTGATATTATTAGAACAGAAAACCACATTCTAAGATTGATTTGGGTTTTGACTTCTGATGTTTTTAGAGAGAAAAGACTAAACCAGCTGACAGTCCTGGTAGTTGATGCCTAAATTAACTGATGCGGAGGCTTGTTAAGTATAAAAATAATCTGTCTGATCTAAGTGCCACTAGGGGAGAAGGTTTAGTGAAAAATAAACCAACAACGAGTCATGGTTTTCCATATGCTCTTTACCGAAGAACTATCAGTCCTGATTCTGATGCACAATTTCTACCAATATTTCTCACTTTTCTTCATTGTATGTCTAGTTCTTCTCCGTGTGTTGCACGGGTATAAAAGACGTATCAATCACATAACCAATGTTACCGATCAAAAAGAAAATCACATAACCAATGTTAAATGAAGATGTGGATGTTCTAAGTCCGTAAATCTAAAGTATTAGATTCCTTAATTCTTTCGACATAAAATGATGCACAACAAACTCAATCTAAAAGTATGCCCACATAGTGCGAGTAGTTTGATAACTTATGTAAAATAAATCCAAGACAAGAGTCATGCTTTTGTTAGTTAATGGCACCAGAATATTAAAAATACATTATACTTAAATAATAAATGGTACCAAAAATATCAAGCAGTCAAGTATGCTTTGTGTTCTTTATTATCTCATCCCACATTAAGTATTATGCATGCAGTAAACAGAAGAGCGAAACCAAAATTATCCTTTATTTGCCATGTTCAACCATAGTAAGGTAGAAATTGTGTAAATTTGGTTGTTTTTTTTTTTGGTCCTTTTTGGCATATTTTTATTATATAAAGAATATTACATTAACCGGTGTTTTGGGGTTGTTGCCCATGAGGATATTGACGCGACTTTTGCTTCTAAGATTGTTGTTATTGCCCAGTTGTCTCGATCCTCAATCTTCTGCTGGTGCTACTCAGTCTGAGTGGGAATTTTCCTCAGCTCTCGCCCCATACCAGCACCTCGCGCTTGACTATCTAGTGAGTTAGTATTTTTCGCATTCCTCTTCTTGGTTGGTTTAATCACCCTATCTAATAATTTTCTTTTGATTTTTCAAAACATGTGTCGTAATGTCACTCAAGTTGAGAAATATGGCAAGGCGGTAGGCTTGCTCTGCGCTCAGGCCAAACAGATCTCTTCTCTTCAAGCTGAAGTTTCAAGCTTGAAAGGCAGTGTTTCTCTGCTCCAAAAAGATCGTGATAGATTTGAGCGAGAATCAATTTCCAATACGAACTTTGCGACTGCGGCTCGCACTAAGATTGATGTACTCGTCGGTGCGTTTTCGCACTTATATTCTTTCGTCCCTTATTTTCGTATTGTTTCGGCCTTGGTTTTTTAGGGACAATTTTCTTAGTCAAAGGGCATGATATTTTTTGCAGAGGTCTTCAATCTTTCTGACCTCACGGTTCTTGGAGAACTTCAATCTCCTTAGAGAAGAATTTGAAATTTCTGAACTTGATGTAGATGATACTGAAGAAAAGTATGGAAAACTTAAGTTCGAGTTTAGGAAATCAATTGCACTTATTGAGGATGTTAAAAAGTTGAAGGAAGATAAAGAGGCTTTGTCGGCTGACAAGGATAAAATTGCTGAGGATAGGGCGAAAGCCCTTCAAGATTGTCAGGACGAGAATCTTGAACTTCGCATGATTATTGAGAAAATTCGTGATCGCCTTAAGATTGAGGGCTATGATGATTTTGAGGAAGACTTAAGAGAAATTGAGGAAAATAGGGTCACGCCTATTGAATATGCCAGCTGGCAGGAGCAGCACGAAAAAGCATTAGACTCTGTACTCGTTCGAAAAAAAATTTCTTTAACAGTCTGCATTAACCTTTGTGATTCGCCTTGGCTATAAATGTTTTTTCCGTTTCTAACTTGTTTTTGTTTTTCGCAGAAAATGAGTAAAATATGAAGGGCGAGTTGAGCGAGCTTAGGAGGAAGTTTGAGGCATCTCAGCAGGAGTTGGAGATGATCAAAGGCGATGGTGGATCTTCCTCACATTAAGTGGATGAACTTACTAACAGGCTTGCTTTGGTGAATGACGAGCTTGTTCGAACAAAGAGTATTGCTGACGAGTACAAGGATCACATGGAGGATAGTTATGCATTGTTGAAGCGCCGCAAAAGGGTTCTTCTCGTTAATGCTACTCGTCAAGCGCAAAGGCAGTGTAATCAGGTTTCTCGATATGTTGCTGACTTGATTACCACGGAAAAATGGCTTTATATCAGAGAATTTCTTCCTGTTCATATGCCTGAAGATGAACCTGTTGAGTTTGGTTCTAGTGATCGATGAGGAAGATTTTGTTGAGGGCGAAACGGAGAGTGAACCCGAGGGCGAACAGTCTGATGAGGAAGGCGTGACCGATGAGGACGATGCTGATCCTAAGGGTGAATCTGATGAGGAGGATGTCACTTTTGTGGGCAAGGTCAATGAAGCTGATGCTGAAGGTGACCAAGGTGAACATCAATAACCTTGGGTTGTCAGTGAAGTGGAGAATGATCAAGAGGAAGCCCCGCAAATAGAGGCTGACCGCGTCCAGGAGACTGACCATCCAGGACCTGATTCATCTTCTAAGGGAGACATTCCTGATATTTCTCAGATCGAAATTGATGATTCTTCCCAAGTTGCTTCTCCTTTGCATGATTAGGCTATTCTTCTAAACATTTCTCTTTTTTGTTGTCTGAATGGTTTATGGGCGCTCCCAAGCTTGGGGGCGTAACATGATCTTTTAATTGTATATTCTTTACTTTTTACTTGTATCTTCTTTTCTGCGTTCAAAAATTTGGAAATAGGAAAAGTAGCCAAAATCGAACGTTATTTGTTCTTCTTTATGTCAATTTGTTTAATGTGCCTTAGCATGCTTTAAGGTATTTTAGGTATCTGACTGAGGAGGTGGGAAGCATACAAATTTTAGTATTCCCATACTTGCCTATGCTTTCCACCTTCGAAGGAGGGTTATTGCATTAAATAATATGCTTGATATAATATGGTATATGTTGTGCGAATGGTGCGAATAATTGTTCATAGCTTATGCGAATACTGGATTCATGCTTATGCGAATAATAAGTTAAGGCGAAAGCTAAATTCATACTTGCCTCTTACTTGGCTGTCGGGTTGTTCAAGTATGCATGCGAAATTATATCATAGCCTTGATATTTGGTGTTTATGCGAAGTGAATCTTTACTATTATACTATAATGTTGTAATTCAATTGGATATGGTGTGTATCGTATAGCAATGACATAAACATGATGACATGGATGTTTATTCAAGTATTACTTAGCATGTTAGATTGAGCAAAGTGTTGGAGAACTACTCGGTCGAACTCGCAAGCGTTGCTATCTCAAGCTTGTTTGTCAAGTTTAGTTGCCAAAACTATAAGTCTTGATTTATAGTAGATAAGTCTCGGATAAAGATAGAAAGTGTAGTTGAGCATTAGACTTCACAGCGTTCATCGATTGAAGACGAATAACTACTAAGGAGAGCTTGTGGAACTTCATCAACAAAAGGTATGTGGAGACTTGAATTCATCTATCACTCAAAAGTCTATCTACTCTATCTCATATTTGAGACAAAATTCGTATAGCTATATAGACTTCAATTATACTCATTTGATATTCGATCTGAGTTTAACTCGCTTACATATTTCTCGAAATACGTGTTGGTAAGGTTTCTCTTTTGTAGATGGGCAAAACGATTTGCTTGTTTTTACGGAATTGAGGAGACGACCGTACAGAGGAGGTTCCTTGAACCGAGCAAACTGCTTAACCTCACACATATGCACTCCAAGAAGGGAGTGCTTTAAGTTCGAGAGATCAATCTGTATGACTCCGTCCTAAACCAAGACAATGGTCATTCCAGAGTCAATTCGGTCACAAGAGAGGATAGGTCGATCTGTATGAGGGAAGCTAAGAAATGTGTGAGATCAATGGTGATCGAAATTGTGGGTGTGTTGTGTATTCTGTGTGAAGAAATAAGATAAGTTCTGATTGATTGAATTTGCTCTGTTGATAGTAATTGTTCATACAATGAGTTCGTGTGCTCTTGTTGTCTGTTTGACGAAAGAGTGTCTTGTTTTTCAATCATAATTTAGAGACTTATTTATATTGCAAGAATTGTAAACACCTTGATCCCATGAAGTGTGACAGTTGCTGGAGTCAAAGAGTGGGGAAGTGGAAATGTGTTAAAACCAGTTGCTCATCGTGTGGAGACTTGGTTAATTTTCTACCCACTACTTTGCTAACTCCTCCAACTGATTGCACGACTTGCTCACATTCTCATCGTGTCTTTGAACACACGTGCCCTAAACCGCCAGACCAAAACCCTAGTTAATATCCCCCTATATAACACCATTGATGTCTCGTGATTGTGAGTCTGCAAGGCAGACGTGTATTTAGTTAGTCAGTTTCTCACTTCATGGGACGATGAGTCCTTGTATTGCTGAGTCGAACGTGGTTTTCAAATGTTTTAAGATTCATGAATCGAACGTGTCTGTTGAGACAAGGGTATAATTCTCGAGTAAATGTTGATAGTTAAGGTGAGCAAATATTGCTCATTCGATGGATTGTTGAATATTGATAGTTGAACCAATATTCCTTAGTCTGAGCAAATATTGCTCATCTGAGCAAATATTCCTCGTTTGATGAATTATTGGTAACAAAACCAAATAAAATATTAATTTAGAATACTGGAAACTGAACCGAGTATGATTAATTAAAATGTTGATCACGGGATCAACGTAAAATTATTAGCGTTTGAATCTGGAATTATGAACCTTGGATTCGAAAACACTAATTTCGATCAATTGCTGATTTATTGAAAATCAACCACGGAGTGAAGGAGGGATCGGCTACATGGGATGATGAATCGACCATGTAACGCCCAGATTCTCTAGTGAGCAAAATACCAAAGTCTCTTGAATACCAATTGGTGAAAAGATGATCAAATGCCGGTTTAATCATTTATTGAAATAATGCTTGTCTGAACCTTAGGTGATAAAACCTAATTAATTATGAAAAGATGAAGGACCGACCAAGGGGTCATGAAACCGGTCCTGGATGGTCATGGGACCGAATGACGATCGTTTTATGAAATTCCATATTGTTTGGAAGAGTTTGAACCTAATGTGAACAAATTAGGTCAAATGATGTAAAAGTGTGGGACCGGCCTCTTCCAAGCTAAAGAGACAACCTTGGTCGGCCAAGGTAATATGCTCATGTCACCAAACGGTTCGTGTCTCAGTCCTGAGAATTTTGATATTTTCTGATGCGCGTTTGAGCAACATTTTGAGAAAATATGAAGAAATCAAGGTTTTTGCTCAAACTGAGGAAATTTCATAAGATGAAGGAAATAATAATAAAAAAATAAGGAATCATGAAGTGTGGGACCGTCTATGGCCAAGGCATGGTTGGCCGACCAATAAGCCCGGTCCCATGGCATTTTTTCTAATTTTATATTATTTTCATGATTTTAGGGAAATACCATCAAGGAGTTTGTTGAAATAAAGGAGTTTTCCTTAAAGTGAAGGAGTTTCCATGAGATGAAGGAAACAATGATAATTAATAATAATAAAATAAGGGACATGTGGGACCGTCCACGACTAGGGCATGGTCGGCCGGCTAGGGCCCGGTCCCGCGAGTCTTCCCTAATTTTATATATTTTCCTTGATGTGAAGGAAATATCATGACACCAAGGAATTTCATGGGATGAAGGAATTAATAATAATAAAGAATGCAAGGTGTGGGACCGGCCACAACTAGGGCATGACCGGCCGGCTAGTGATCTTGGTCCCGCGACACCTTTCCTAATTTTTATTATTTCCTTGATACGGAGGAAACACCATGAAACTGAGGAGTTTCCTTAAAATGAAGGATATTTGTTCAAATGAAGGAATTTTCATGAGATGAAGGAAAAATAATAAAATATGATAAAATAAAGAATTAGGCGTGGGACTGGCCACGGCATGACTGGTCGGCCGCTGGGCCCAGTCCCCTAGCGTTTTAGCTTAATATTTTTTATTATTATTTTTCTTCCTATTTTGCATAGGTTCATCGTTCCTTCGTATTTTTGAATGCTCGTTCGTGCATTCAGGTGCTCGTTAGTGCGTCATTGCTGAATACACTTGCACCATTTTGGTCGGGGCTTACTCGATAGCGGCTCAGATGCTCGTACGTTGAATATTTATCACTAACTCGTGGTATTCTGCTGGGAAGAACCACGAATTGAAGTAATGAAATATTATGAAGAACGTAGAATATTTCTGAATATTCAGTTAATTAATTTAAGGATTAGAGATAATTGATTGATGGCTCTGTGCTAGCAGGCATGCTGTCTAGGAGCATTAATTATCTGAGAGTCAAGTAATATGAGCTTGTTGAAGCGTCGGATTTATTTTATATAGTCAGGGAAAACATTGTTACATCCCGAAGACGTTATTGCTCTATACTAGCAGGCAAGCTATCTAGGAGCCGTCCAATCTTTCGATTCTATTTAGAAATAATTACTGAAATTTCTCAGTATTCATGAGATATGTCGTTGTCGTAGTTGAGAGACTGCACATATATATATGCTCTGAGAGACAGTATTCTCAGTCAGAGGTTCTTGCGGCATGAGCTTTCATGCTTCGATGAGATACATGAGCCTCAATACTCATCTGATTGCTGGATCAGGAGTATGCACAATTATGGTTTTACAATTTTAGCCTTTGTCGAAAATCCACCATCTACATTAAGTCCCCTGCTTAGTGAGGGACATTCATGTTCCTCAGTCAGCACTGGATGGTGATTCTCCAGTTATGAACGAAATAAGTAATTGAACTTAGTCGTAAGATATGATGTTAGCGGATTTTCGATTGTACGAGCGAACCATGGCTTGAACGAAGATCCCATTGTCATGATAGAGCATTGTCTAACGGGCATAAAGTGGTGTAGCACCGCTGATTTGGTGATAGAACCTTGGTCGATTTAGGATTCACGGGTCGGGGCCCAAGGAAGGAAATCCTTGTGAAATTAGGTTTTTGAAATAAAATTTGATATAAAAGGGATAAATACCTTCTTTTTTTTTTATTTCTTCTCTATACGACCGACCACCACCTTCATCTCTTCATCACCCTCACGTACGAGTACAAAAGAAAGCAGGAGAATTTTTTTTGCCGGAGTTGTTGTCGCCGGCCGTCCGTCGCATCCGTCGTCCGGCCATGTTCCGGCCGGCACCGACCAGGTAAGCAAATTTATTTTTTTCAGAAGTTTTTGGTTTCATGAGTTGTTCATGTTAAAGTTATGTATATACATTTGCATATATAAGCGTGAGTTTTGTAGAAAACCCTTGTTTGAAAAACGTATGTTCGTTCGATCGTTAGTTTAAGAAACTAGTAACAATCCCTGACTTAGGAGAGATTTTTTTTTATATACGTGAGATTTTAATAAACTCTCGTTTCATAGGTGGATGCTTGTGCGAGAGAAAAAGTTTTTTTTTTTGAATAGACGTGCGTCTGTTAGTAAAATATTTGTCTATGAGCTTTCATGAAAAATTTATTTTCGATATGTAAGCTTTCACAAATTTTTGAAAATATACTCTCGAGGGAGCAAATATATATATGTTTTTCAAATTTACATGAGTTTCATGTTGAAACTTATTTTTTGTAAAATCAGTGTTTTGATTTTGAACAAAAGTTGAAAGTACACAATTATACATAGCGAAATAATGTCTGTATGTGAGTTTTCATGTAGAATGGACGTCTGTCCAATTATTGAAAAACCAGTGGATGTTAAAATTCACGTGGGTTGTTCATGGTTTTATGAAAATCAAGTCATGATTTTGAATAATGAATCTTGCTCGTCTTTGCAGGTTTGAAGGAACGAGCAAGTTTTCGAAATTCTGACGTTATAATCACTACAGCTAGTGAAATTGTAAATAGGTAAGAGTTGTATTGTTACCATTTTGTTATGCGTTTGTTATTGGTATATCCATGACTCCATGTCTTTCGCCTCAGATAGTGGTGACTTCTGGATACAACCACTGTTCTGGTCTTCCGGGGAACGCTGTATGAAGTCAAAGATGTAGACTTCTGCAGATGCTCATGCCGAGGTGAATCAACCTTTCATAGAGATGGAAGGCTGACACATTGTACGTCTCTCGATCATCTGGGAAAAGTCCGTGCTAAGATATATGATTTATTGGTATTAGCAGATGCGGAGGGAAAGCAGGGACGTGATGAAATATCACAGAAGAAAAGAGCTGAAGATGAAAATCTCATATCTCATCAGCAGAAGCACCGCCGACTTCAGCAAGTGAGATTATCGGTTGAATATGAAGTTCGGATTCGCGTTGATGGTGTAGATCCTGATTCAGATGTTGATGAATGAAGAATTTCGTCATAATTCGTCATCAGAAAATTCAGAAGTTAGGTCTTCTAGCAAAAATGTTGTAGAATCTTCGTCCGATGTCGGGATTTCGCTATCTACCCATGTTTCTTCATCCTCAGAAAATTTCCAAGATTTAGAGAATAAGAGTTTCGGCTTTTGAGCACGTTTAAGGGTCGAAATTGACGAAAACTTCCAAGAGACTTTCAGAAAATTTTCAACTGGCATGTAGTCCAATGTTTCAGCCACATCTCTTTGCTCGTTTATCCAATTGTTGTGAATTTTGGAGAAGTTGTATAGGACATCCATACAAAGAGAATGGTATATGACTCATCCCTAGATTCTTCACTATTTTCTCCCAGCTCGCTGCTTTGTGCGTGACAGTGTAAAATCATCTCAGACGAACTTGTTGTAAAACACTCATGTTGTGTCTTTAGCCCATTCGCTTATGTCTTGAACGGTTGGTGAAGAATTTTAATGTCATTGACGCATTTGAGATGAGGACCCGTGATTGATACATGAGCATAGTGCTTGCGGTGCCATCTTGTTCCTGTCAGTCGTAGAAACATCACTTCTGAAACCTTGGTCATGGGACCTTAACTGAAGTTGCTCTCAAGAGGGGATGATGTAATGACCATGTTTGTAACATTCGTTTTATGATGAATGATTAGCGTAGGTGAACTTGGTGCCAGTCACGATTCTTGGACTGTGAACTGATCGTCATGATCAGTGGACCTTCCGTCCCCAGTATTTTGTTAAATCTCTCCCTTTATTTTTCCTTTCTTCTGGCAAGACCTAGATAGAGGAACCAGGTACAAAATACTTGATGTAAGCTCCTAGGTGGTCGAAGTAGGAGGTACCTTGATGAAGGACTTAGCGAAAATACCTGGTGGACATCGATCGACTGTAGAGGTTATGAATCTCGTCCACGAATTTCTGCTTGCATGTTGTATGCTCTGGAGGATGTATAGGAACCTCAAACGTCGTCGTAATTCGGTGCTTTACCAAAAATTTTGAAGCTAAGAGACCGAATTATCATATGAGAAAAGAATCACCCAATTTGGAGTTGTCTAGGTCAGCCAACGAAGTGTGCACATTTGTAACTTGTAATCTCGTGCAAGTTTTCAGATTCCATGAACTTGAGTGTGGAGGCCACATCTTTCAGATCGTATGTCGGATTGATTGATGCGCTCTTTTGGTATGTTGTAGAAGAGACATAACCGAACATCTTTTGTTGAGGAAGTATTGTCCCATTCCTCACTAATTGGTACGTTTTTGTAAACCCATGGGCTGAAGTATGTTGTATCTCATTTGTAGAGGTGATGAGAACATCTTGTAGAAGACTTGGGATTGTGCCTGCCTGTTGTGGAAGCTTCGGAAAGACTTTCATGTGAACATATTTCATGTCTACACACCTTGATATGAATCATTAGTTCTTGGAGAAGTCTGATCTATCGAGTTACACTTCAGAGAACGGATAGTTGATGAAGCTGGTCATGAGGATGTTGCCCCTGAGACCGTCGTTGATGTTGGATCACGATAGAATTTTCTCCAGAAATGCTTGTTGATGCCGATATTATGGTCGGAGTTTCTCCAGAGACCGAAAAGGCTAGATCGATGATTATCGACATAGTCTTTACTCCTTCTTCTAGTGAGCCTTTACATTCACAAACTAATTGATGAGTTGAGCGTCCCTAAGATGAGGGTGTAGGGTTTAACCCAAATTCTCCCGAACCTTTACTGTGCCTTGTCAGGAAATCGATGTTGTTTCGGTAGATAGAAGCGGCAGTTTCCGTTCTGGATGTGATTGGTGAAGAGAGGAAGTTCCTCAGTCGTGCAGGGGCTTGTGATGTAGAGAGACTCGTTGATGAAGTTCTATGGAATCACATCAGGTTGCAATAACTTGTTATGTGGATAACATTTATTGAAATAGAATTGATTTCTCCAAGAAGATCAAGTCCCCGGTGTATGTTGAAGGAGTTTGTGCCATCCATGGATGAATGATGTTGCATCTGCTTCAGAAGTCTTATCATGGGATAAATTCAGTTACACTTTGATCGTGCTTGTGTTGAATCAATATGTCATCGTGGAGATATTTGTGCTGAACCTAGAGGCGCCATTATAGAAGGTGTACCCTTTGATTGGGAGTAAAATTTGAAGGATTCTTAGATACTTTACCGTTGAAGAGCCATAACCCGTAAGATCTTAGGTTTGATCATCTCGGCTCTGAGTATCTTCTATTGATTCAGCACTCCTTTCGTTGCAGTAGTGGGATTCAACACTTGTGCAGACATCAGAGCTTTCTGATTTTGTGGCACACATGAACACTCTAAAAAAGCGGGGGTCTAACAACACCACCCAATATTTCTCTTAGCAATTTGTATGGACTAACTCTGAAATACTTTGATAGAGAATCAACTAGACAGTCAGACTCAATCTAGATAAAAGCATCTCAAGGAGTTAATATCTCTCTCTTGATTTGATTTTTACTCAAGCTAAAAACAATAGCGAGTCTTTATCAAATACAAGGAATACTTTGACATTACCAAATACCAATGTCCAAGGATCAATCAATATCAATCAACAACCACAGGTTGGATTTCCAATTGATGATCACGAACGCACAACCTGTATTATTTCAATTATATAAAATATAATGCGGAAAAGAAATAACACATACACCAGAAATTTTGTTAACGAGGAAACCGAAAATGCAGAAAAACCCCGGGACCTAGTCCAGAGTGAATACACACTGTATTAAGCCGCTACAGACACTAGCCTACTCCAAGCTAACTTCGGGCTGGACTATAGTTGAACCCCAATCAGTCTCCCACCGATCCAAGGTACAGTTGTACTCCTACGCCTCTGATCCCAGCAGGATACTGGGCACTTGATTCCCTTAGCTAATCTCACCCACAACCAAGAGTTGTTGCAATCCAAAATCACAGACTTGATAATAAACAGATCTGTATCACACAGAAAAGTCTATCAAAGGATAAATCTGTCTCCCACAGATAAACCCTAGGTTTTATTCCATCTTTTGATGTAAAATCAAGGTGAACATGAACCAATTGATAATCCCGTCTTATATACCCGAAGAACAGCCTAGATTAATCAATCACCTCTCTACAATCCTTCCTGACTACACAAGCGGATTGTCGAGGAATCACAAACAGTGAGACGAAGATGTTTGTGACCTCTTTATCTTTCCTATCGGAGAACTCTCACGATCTCAAGCCAATCAATTGATTGTACTCGTACGATAGAAGATGCAAGATCAGATCACACAACTACGATAAAGTAGTATCGGTCTGGCTTCACAATCCCAATGAAGTCTTTAAGTCGTTAACCTGATTTTAGAGAAGAAAATGAAAGGTTGATGGAGATCGACTCTAGTGGGCGCACTAGTAGCACACAGACGTGTGGGGATTAGTTTTGCACAATGCTAGATGTCTCCTTTATATAGCCTTCAAATCAGGGTTTTGCCTTAGGTACATAGCAATCCTTATTCACCGTTAGATGAAAACCTGATTTAGATTCAAGCTAATATCTCTCAACCGTTAGATAGAAAAATTAGCTTGTCACACACACTTGGGTAGACGTTTACTGTGTTCGTGAAAACCATTCCCAAACGTGTACGTGTATGTTGGTTTAACATAGTAACCCCAAAGGTTAACCATATGAGCATTTCATATTAACCTTGTTCTTCTTCACCATAACTAGTTCAATTGACTCAAATGAACTAGTTAAAGAGTTGTTCAATTACTATGAGTTCTTATATAACTAAACAAGACACAATTGAAACAAAGATGATTCGATTTGATTGAATCGGCTCATGAACATTATAGCCACGGTTTGCATAAAGAATTCCTTAGTAATTTAATGTTTCATGTTAAGAGCACATCTTTAGATCATAAACTCTTAAGTTCACAAACAAGTTCGTTGACTTAAGTTAATCGGTTGAGTTTTCCAAACTCAGCAGAAATTATCGGAAAGAGAACTTCCGCCAGTTTGCGGACTAGGTTCGCGGACTGAGTTCGCGGACTTTGCACACAAACGAGTATTGGAAAATCCAGCAGAAATTCTCGGTCGAGAACTTCCGACAGTTCGCGGACTGAGTCTGTGGACTGGGTTCACGGACTTGGCAAGTACCCCCAAACCTGAATTTTACTTGTCCTCAAGTAAAACAAAACTAAGGAAATCCTAACTATACCACTGTCGCTGGTCTCTCGAATGCATTTAGCGTATGCACTAAGCCTTTTAAACCACTAAGTGTCCCTAGTGGACGAGTTAAGTCTCGTGAAGGTTTGCTTAGAACGTACCTACAAAGTTCTAGGTCAAAATATAAGCTCAGATTCCATCAAATGTGACATGTGCAAGTCAGTTTAAGCTCACAGCAAAATGGAGAAGTCAATCTAGCTATCAAAGGCACAATCCTAGCACTGATAACAAATAAAGACATGTGATAAGAGTGTAAAGTGTATCTACACATGTTTCTAGAATGACCTGAAGTTATGACTACTAACCACCAAGAGATAGTTTTTAGGCTAAGAACCGAATTCTAAGCCAAGCTAGCTGTCCGGCTTTACGAGAATTGTGAATGTTCACCCAATGAGTTGGTGATATTTCAGTTTACCCGCGTTATACATCGATGGTTGCACCCTCCTTGCTTATTACAAGACTATTTACAACAAAAAGATAACTCTTTACATGACTCTTATTTACATTGACTACTCTCTTTTATTTTTGGAACAAGAGAGAACTATTGTCTTTAACATGACAAAACATGGAATAAATAAATACTTGATTTTTTTTTTTT